>NC_064810.1:93310765-93610765 GCF_023721935.1 Panthera uncia
ACACTCTGTGACTGAGGCCAGCCAGAATTCTCCTACAGGCCCCAGCTAGATCCCGGGCCCAAATAACTTGTGCCAAAATTAGCATTTTTATAACAGAAGTCTTCAACCAGGCGTCTCATTCTGTGATCCTTTGTCACTAAACTAAAGGAAGAGCCCCCCTGCTGCCTTCTTTCCACTCCTGTGTCATCATCCTGGTGTCCCGTCTCCCTTGACCAAACTTGCCACCACTTTCTGCCTCACGATAATCAAGCTCCCCTCTACCTTCAGACTTTTTAACACCTGCTCCTTCCTCCTTCTGACCTTAACCAAAACCTGGCTCGACTCTGAGGGGTACACCATTGCAAACACTGAGAAAGTGCGCGAGAAGGATAGACGTGTAGCCAAAGAGCGGGATGTTTGAAGCGGAGATTTTGGAAGTGGTACAGCCATCAGTGATGTTAAAATTAGACCTGGCTCCGCCGCTAACTGGCCGTGAGACCTTGAGCCAGTTCCATCACTTCTCTGAGCCTCAGTTTCTCCGCTTTGAAAATGGCCATCATGCCACCGCCTTCGCAGAGTTCCTGTGACGATTCGTGACGCCAGTGAGCGCCAGCCACAGTGCCTGGTACACGGCCCTCGACACGTCGTTCTTATCATCGTGTGCCAAGCCCTGTGTTCAGAGTTTGCCATACGTTAACACATTTAAGAGGCAGCATACCCCTTCAAGGTGGGTTTTATTACTTTCACATACGAGAAAGCTGAAATTTCAATAACAGAACCTAGGTTCAAATTTGTTATACCAGCAATAGTTTTCAGCACGGACTATGAATTTAAATCACCTGGGGAGCTTATTTTTTCAAATCGTGGTTTGGCAGAGAAAGGTTATAATTACATGCAGTAAAATCTACCCTTTTAAATATACAACTCTGTGAGCTTCACCAACGCATATCATTGTGTAACCTCCATATAATCAAGATACAGAAGCATCCCATCATCCCCAAATAATTCCTTCATGTTACCTCTTTGCAACGCTCCTCACCTCCACCCCCAACCCCTGGCAACCACTAATCTGTTTTCTGTCCCTATGCTTTTGCCTTTTCCAAGATGTCATATAAACGGAAACACTCAGTATGTAACATTTTGAGTTTGTTTTCTGTCACTTAGTATGATACATTGAAAGCTTATTCATATTGTATGTATCAGTGGGTCATTCCATTTTATTTTTGAGTAGTATCCCATTGTATGGACATACTACAGTTTATTTATCCATTTACTAGTTGAACGTGGAATTGGGTGGTTTCCAGTCTGGGGCCGTTATAAACAAAGCCATTATAAACATTTGTGTACAGGTTTTTGTGTGAACACAGGTTGTCAGTTCTCTTGAGTAAATACCTAGGGATGGAAGTGCTGGATTGTGTGTTAGGTGTAGGTTTAACTTCAAAATAAACCGCTAAACTCTTTTCCAAAGTGATTGGATTTTTTTTTCATTCCCACCAGCCATGCCTTTGATTTCCAGTTGCTCCTGGCCAGCCCTCAGAATTGTCAGGTGTTGCTTTGTGTTGTTGCTTCGTTTGTTTGCCACTTTAAAAGGTGAAGGATGGTATTTCAATGTGGTTTTCATTTGCACTTCCCTAACTGCTAATATTTCGAACATGTTTGTATGTGCTTGTTTGCCATCTATCTTCTCTGGTGAAGTGTTCAAATCACTTGCCCATTCTTTAATTGGGTTCTTCATTTTCTTATTACTAACTTTTAAATTTTTCTAATATATTCTAGATACAAGTCCTTTATCAGATATGTGATTTTGTGAATATTTTCTCCCAGTTTATGGCTCATCTTTTAGTTTTCTTTTAATTTGTTGATTTCTTTTTAAAAATGCCCAGGTTCCACCCCCAGAGATTCTCATTCAGTTGGACTGGGGCAGAACCTGGGGAATCGTATTTTTTTTTTTTTACAAGCCTCAGAGGATTCGAACGTGGAGATAGAGTTAAGAATTACTCTGTCATAGGGACCAAAACTTAACTTCTGCTGCAACTGACCTATGAAAATAGAAAATAGATGTTAAGATATAAGTTGGGGCGCCTGGGTGGCTTCAGCTTAGGACATGAACTCGCTGTTCATGAATTCGAGCCCTGTGTCGGGCTCTGTGCTGACAGCTCAGAGCCTGGAGCCTGCTTCGGATTCTGTGTCTCCCTCTCCTCTGTTCCTTCCTCTCTCTCTCTCTCTCTCTCTCTCATGCACACGCTCTCAAAAATAAGTAAACATTAAGAAAATTTAAAAAAACAGATACAAGTTATTTGGCCAGCAGATAGCAGATTCTTTTTTTTTTTTTTTAATTTTTTTTTTTACGTTTTATTTATTTTTGAGACAGAGAGAGACAGAGCATGAATGGGGGAGGGGCAGAGAGAGAGGGAGACACAGAATCGGAAGCAGGCTCCAGGCTCTGAGCCATCAGCCCAGAGCCCGATGCGGGGCTCGAACTCACGGACCGCGAGATCGTGACCTGAGCTGAAGTCGGCCGCTCAACTGACTGAGCCACCCAGGCGCCCCAGCAGATTCTTAAGTGATTTTCATGGCCCTATGGCATCATCATCCATGCCATGCAAACCAGCCTATAACCTGAAACAAATCTGACTAAGGGAGAAAGCCATTTCCTCTACAATTTGACAAGACCCAAAGTTACAATAACCTCCCCAGGTGCTCCTGCCAGTCATGCCCCAACACCGTAACCACCCACAGCCCTATCACAGGTGGATGGAAAGTTATCAGAGGAAGCAGCTTGTGCTGTAACCTTTACCCTTTGTCCATAGAATATTATCTACTCTTTCATAGTTCAGCAGGCCCCTTGTCCATACCAGACCTAAAACACCCTTTGAATACACCAGATTGAATCAACCAGATAGGAGAAATCGTGTTCCTTTATGATTCCCACCTATAACGTTATTGAGACACTGAGGGACAGAAGCAGGATGGCTTACAGAGGTTCTCTAATTCAGTTGACTTAGGAGGAAACACAAAGCAAAGCCACCATGCCAGTGACACTGGGCCATTCAAAGTTCTAAGAGCCTCCTATGAACTTGAGTGAGGATGCCTTCTTTGGCTTTTTTTCCTAAGTTTATTTCCAGTTCTCTCTTAATATTATTAAAATTGAACCTTAAATAGAATGTAGGTCTGAATGACTCCTAAACTCATGTGGATCCTACAATACCCTTAAGGCCGGTAGCTCAAATGGTTTTGGTAGGGATTAAGTGACAGTGTGCATACATCACATCAGTCCCCAGTCTGATGCATGAAACCAGTAATTTCTATCATCTACTCCTAAGAAATAGTTGACAAAAATCTAATAAGACGTGGTTCAGTACAGATGTTTTGTATACCCACCATCTACCAGTTCTGGGGCAGTACCAAAAACAAATGAGATTGTTTCTACTCTAAAAGACCCATTGTTTATTGATGCAGATGAACACCTAATCTGATAGGTAACTATGGCAATGATAGTAGTAATAATAGAAATAAAGCAACAGGGGCACCTGGATGGCTCGGTCAGTTAAGCACCCGACTTCAGATCAGGTCATGATCTCACGGTTTATGAGTTTGAGCCCCTCATCAGGCTCTGTGCAGACAGCTCAGAGCCTGGAGCCTGCTTCGGATTCTGTCTCCCTCTCTCTTTGCTCCTCCTCTGCTCATGGTCCCCTGTCTCCCTCTCAAAAATAAATAAACATAAAAAAGTATTTTATTTTTTCCCCAAGAAATTACATTTATTTGTTATTTTATTTTACAAATAAATAAAAGCAAATCAGACAATATACTGTAGTGTACAGAAAAGACTTTTAATATATTCAAATGATAATTTACTCATATATATACATATATATACGTATATATATGTATATATATGTATATATATGTATATATATATATACACACATATACTTATTACTACAATGAGAAAAGGTTTATAGAAAGGGGTTTTTGTTTGATTTTTCTTTTAAGGGATAAATGTGCTTAGGTTTCTTTTAGATAAAGTATGCTTTGATGATAGTGGAAAATATTCAACATCTAGTCAATAACCCAACCAAAGAAATATGGTCATGCTACCTCCAAAGGCAAAGACACCTGGCAATTCTTAATTATGCCACAAAAATCCAGGGAGTTATGTAAAAGAATTAAGGCATTTGGGGATTTCTCAAGTTCCAGATAACCACACAGAAAATGCAAGTCATGAGCTAAAGGATAATAATGCTAGCAAACAATTATGTTTCTATGTACCAGCTACTACACACACTTTATATATGACAGTACCACATTTCCACTGCACTAGCCAATAAATGAGTTCAATTCAGTCACTGTAAATCATTAGATTGTGACTGTTCCTTGTTTCATGGCTTCAGGCAAATAACCAGAGATACAGCAACAGAAATGTGAGTTCCCAGTTTTGGCAACTACTCAAAACAGTTTTTAGGACATTAGATGCTAACAGATCTGTAAGGCTAATTTTAAGTGTGTATTGGAAATACATCCTGAAGAAGACTCACCCTCTGCAATATCATCACAAGTAACAGTTTTATAAATTCATAGACATTAAATTAATATGGACCAGTCTAAAAAAAAAAAAAAAAACCTCATTAAGAGGCATCCAGTCTCTTATAGGCTTCTTCAATGAAAGTTAACATATTCTTCATCTGGGATGAATTATGGAGAACATCCAAGTCCTTCAGAAGAGCATTATGGTTTGGAATTAACGTCAGAATTTCTTTCTGAAGTGTGGGAGCTTTGAGACTCTTCTGAGAAAGTTCTGGAAGACAGAGTACCCCACTATCTATCTGAAACATCTGTTTTACTTTCTCTTCCTCTTCTTCCACCTCACTTGTCAGAATTTGAATTTTGTTCTTTAGGCTGTGAATACTCCCAGTCATTGACTCTATGGTCTCTAGTATTTTATCTATTTCCTCCTGCAATAATGCCAGACCTTCTTCATTAGCTCTGTGCTCTGCCCTTTCCATTTTCAGTAGACTTGACACATTAGTTAAATCTTTCAGCTTTCTGGGAGGGACTTTAAGATTTTCACACAGTTGTAGCAATCTTTTCTTTAGATAGTTAAGATGATACTGAACTTGTTCATGTTCTCTAATATTGTTACTCAAAATTGTTATTATTACTGATTCCATCATAGCTTGTAAATGCTCTCTGCTCCTCTTTGAAAGAGGCTGCCAGGTTTTTCTCTTGTTGAATGCTACCTTTACCCGTTTTAGATTAGTATGCTCTGTTTGTCCTGTTACTTCAGAAGGCAGATGCTTTGGATTTTTATTTTTTGCTGTGTTTCTAACCTTTCTCTCTGGTAACTCCACTTCTTCATCATCAGTTTTTCGTTTTGGGTTTTTTTTTAACTGTTGAGATCTTTTCTTGGAAGCCCCTGCTTTGTTAGACATCTTGATTAAACAGAACAATCATAACAAAAAGTCTGGGAGATATTGCAGGTTCTGTTCTAGACCACAAAGGTGCCTATTGAATGCTTCAGGAGGCCAAGCTCTCAAAAAAGTATTTTAAAAAAAGAAAAGAAATAATAGCAGCAGCAGTAGCTACTATTTATTGAGCACTTACTATATACCAAAAGAGTTCTAAGTGCTTAACACATTATTTTACTTAACCTTCACATCAACTCTACGTGATAAGTGGTGTCATTATCCTCATACTACAGATGGAGAAAACAGAGCCTTGTGAAAAGTTTGGTAACTTGCTTAAGGCACCTGATTAAGAGGTGACAGAGCAAGGAATAGAGTGAAAGCACCCTGACTCCAGGGCCAAATCTTAATCACCTTGCTGGTAATCGGCTACTGCGGTAGCAGATTAGGGTCATATTCCATCACATACAAAACAAAACTAAAAATGAGAGACAATTTCACTTCTTTCCTGTGTAGAAAGAATCCGGAGGGAGGCTGGTATTGTGGCTCTGCAGTCATGGGGACTCAGGCCCCTTCATCTTTGGTTCTAACGATGAGGATGCTTGCCTTCCATCCTCAAGATGACTTCAAGCCCTAAGATGGCTGCTGGAGCTCCAGTTGGTACATTTGAGTTCCAGAAGTCAGGAAGGAGAACAGACAGTTGAGGCAGATCATTTCCCATATTTCTGTCCCCTCCTTTTTTAAGTTTTTTTAATGTTGGTTTATTTTTGAGAGAGAGTGTGTGTGTAAGCAGGGGAGGGGCAAAGAGAGAGGGAGACACAGAATCCGAAGCAGGCTCCAGGCTGCGAGCTGTCAGCACAGAGCCCAATGCAGGGCTCAAACACTCTAACCGTGGGATCATGACCTGAGCTGAAGCCGGACGCCTAACCAACTGAGCCACCCAGGTGCCCCTCAGTCCCCTTTTAAGAAACTTCTTCAGAAATCCTTCTCTATAACTTACATTGGCTGAAACTTGGACACTTGGCCACAACAAGGAAGGCTGGGAAGTATAGTCTTCAGACAGGGTATATTGCCAACCCCAGTATTACAGGGGCTGTGTCGATGGGGAAGAACAGGAAAACTGTCTGTCACTGCCACATCTATAGTGGATGCATAACCTCTAAGCCCTCCATCTTGCTGAGGTCAAGTTGTTCTGAAATATTTAAATAAAATTGGTTCTAATTCCCAGTAATGTACAACTGGAAAATCTAGAGTCCCCCTCAATAAACCTAGGGAGTTGCAAGGCTTACTTTTTCCTAGTTCTGCCGACTCTGAATCTCCGCTCCCATGGAGTCTTCGTCTCCATTCTGCATTTCATTAGCTTCTGCCCATTTTCTTTACCTCATCATGCAACCAGATGAACTCCAATCCCTCCTCTCCCCGAGTATCCACAAGACAAAATTGAATGTGCAGTGGGCTTTATAGAAAGTTTGGGCCAGAGACGGGAGCTATAATAGAGTCCATCCCAGCAGACCACAAACTTCTAATTGAATGTAGGACTCCAATTCTCCCTGCCTTTAAACAAGTCCACAGACTCTCTCTTTTCCTTGGGTCCAGCATCCAGTACCATTAATGGGCAGCCTTTCTCCTTCAATCTCACCTTCTTTTCCCTTGCTGCTCCCTGTCAAGCCCTAAAACCCTTGTCCATATCTTATCCAGAGCAGTATACTATCTCTCTATCTCTCTACAAGTTCATCCCCACCATACTCCAAAGACTATTGTCCCCTAACCAAAATGGCCCATCAAGATAATTCATTAAACAAAGTGGGTTCTTAAGGGAGAGACTTGGGGGCCAAGCAAGAAGGTTGGAGATCACTAGTTCGGCAGAGAAGTTGAGCAACGTGACCAGATCTGTAATGTATTAATACGGTGGAGAGAGAGCAAGGGTGAAGAAACTGGCCATGCAGTTGTACAAAACAGGAAAGAGACCATGAGTGGAGATCAGAAGGAAGCTTCAGATGGAGAGGATGCGGGCATGGGTGGACAAGGGAGGACGGGGGGAGAGGGATAAATGCTCTCTGTAGCTGAGAAAAGACGTAACACATGAGAGTGTTTTTGAAATAATGTCATTAGAATAACGGATTTACAGCACAGTTCTGGTGACAGAAAGTGAAAGTAGAAACAGAAAACCCAAGGAAAGGGGACCTCCACAGAATGCCACCAGGGGAAATGAATGAATGCGTGTGTGCAGAACGCCGCAGGCGGGGCTCCCGCGCAGCCCCACGGACACAGTGGGGCGAAGAGTGACTTTATCTCCTCCCTCAGCTGGAGGAGCCAGACGGTCAGAAGTTAAAGTCACTTCCTGAGAGGCAGGCAGATATTTAGTGGCAGGGCCAGAACTCCAACCTCAGCCTGCAGGACTCCAGAACTCACAGTCTTCCATTTCAGCAAGTGCCTCTGAGATCTTTGAAGCCAACCACCTAAAAGGCAATACTGGGGGCGTCTGGGTGGCTCAGTCGGTCTGACTTCATTCGGACTGACTCAGGTCATGATCTCACAGTTTGTGAGTTCGAGCCCCATGGGCTCTGTGCTGGCAGCTCAGAGCCTGGAGCCTGCTTCAGATTCTGTGTCTCCCTCTCTCTGCCCCTCCCCCACTCATTCTCCCCCCCCCCCCAAAAACAAATAAACATTGAAAAAAAAATTTAAGGCAATATAGGCCAACATGCTGAGTAGCATTTTCTTGGCATTCTTAGTTTATGGTTTAGCGCTAGCATTTATCATTTGTATTTCCTGCCATCCTCATTCACTCTTTGGCATCTTCTAATCCATCATCACGTGAGACTGTGGGAACAGAATCCCTGGGAAGGCGGTAAGGGGCACAGAGTTCTGTCAAGCAGATGCCTTCCCCACAGGCAAAGCTCCCCACCCTCTGGGCTGGGCCTTCACCAGGCTTCAGCAGAATATCCTCACTCCAATATTCATCTCAGGCTGGATTTTCATGACCAAGGAAGATTTGTAAAGATTCAGAGTCTATATAGATAGTCTGCTCAGTTCCCTTGTCTTGTTTTTCAGAACAAACCATTTTCCCCTCCTCAAACTGAAGCCAGACTAGAGAGGTGGACACAGGAGGGTGGGTCCTTTTGCACTGGTCGTTCTCAGTGATCTAGGATCACTCATTCATTTCACAAGCTTGCATCTATGCGTTTGCCCAAACATACCTGAGCACTGCTCTCAGCCACCCTGGTGAGGGGAGAGGTAGAAACATTGAAAGGGTAGAAAGGAAAGGCAAAGATGAACAGTTATGTGCCAGTCTTCAAGCTTCTGGAAAACTAGCTTTCCAAAATATTGTCCAAACACACAGCTCTATGTCGAATTCTTAATAATGATAGCAGCTTCCCCGATGTTTGTGAAGTCTCTAAGCCATAGCTTAGGAAGCACGTGATAAATGTTAGTAATTATTATTACTATTATTTTTATTATTATTAATCAAATACTGTGCCCCAGGCACTGTGCATATATTACCTCATTTAATGCTCTCAACCTCCCTTCTGGGAGGGAGAGACACTAACTATTAGTGTCCCCATTTTATGGCTAATCATAACAGCTAAAGCACTGGGGACTTCATGTGCCTGGCTTTAGCTGCACACAGCTGCAAAATCCTCCCAATGAATCCTACAAAATAAGTGATATTGTATACTTATTCTGCAGATGATAAAACTGAGGCCCAGAGAGGTATGGTGACTTATCCAGATCCATAAGGCAGTCAGCGGCGAAGGCTGAATCTAAATTTGATTCTGCCTGGTTCCAAAGGCTATTACCCCTAACCTGCTTCATGCAGACACATCCTCCAAATTTAAAAACCCACCAAAGAGTATCAAGAAAACTCTCACCCTTACTGAGGTTTCAAAAGAGCCTGTAGCTCACTCTGTTCTATTGATCAGTTGAGCACTTTTCTAGATCATAACTTCTGTAACCCAGGTCATGAAAATGCTTTCTAAGCTCAGCACCTTTCTGTCACCTGTCAGCAGTGAGAAGGGTGTTGTGAAGTTCATGTAACTCTTCTATACAGAGCTGGATTGACAGTCCTGTAGGAAGGATGTCAGTTACCAGTTCAGAGAAGGTGAGCGCATTTTAATAAAAATTTACAAGGCTCTCAAATTGCTGATTCTGAGATGAGCTTTCTCCAGCAAACCGAGGAGGACGGGGCTTATTTTACATCTTGTACAGCACCTGGTAGAGTAGACAGTGCAGAACAAGGGCAGCTAGCATGGCCATGGGAGGGACTGGTCACCTGCTCTGGGCTCAGCACAGCCGCTGTGCTGCAGAACACAGGAAAGAAACCAGGAGACAAAGGGCTCAACATCCATGCGAAGAAACAAGATAAGCCCGCATGAAATAATCATGAGCACTGCAAGAGACCACAGGGCCCAGGACAGAAGTCGGTACATCCGAGTCCTAGTTCCAGCTCTGTTTCTCAGCAGCTCGGGATGCTGACCTCTTGACTTCAGTTTCTTCCTCTGCAAAAGAAGAGTTCAGATTAGATTGCCTGTGTGAGGACAACAAAAGAACCCAGGGAGGGGAAAGATCTGTAAAGAAAGACACAATGTCTCAACTTTCCACACACACTTTCCAACCCCATGTAGCAGCCAGGCGCCAGATGCACTTAGTCCTTGGAATGGATCTCCCTCACTTCAAGCCCTGCTCTGCTACTTACAACCTGTGTGACTTGGGAAACATACTTAACCTAGACCTTCCCAAACAGGTTGCCCGAAGTTACAGGTGGGCCACGGTATTGAGCCCTCAGCCCTCGGCACAGCTAGCAGGTGGCAGAGACCCCAGGCTATCACCTCTACCTGTGAGCGGCCTCGCCCTGTGCCTGCTGACCTCTCTCTCATGTCTGCACCATAGCCCATTTAGATCTTAGATTCATCATCTGTAAATGGAAATAATAATAGTTTCTACTTGGGAAGATTGTGTATGTAAAGTGCTTAGTAGAGCCGGTGCACGTAGTAAATGCTCAGTAAATATGCCCGGATTATTACTACTGCCAACACTATTAGCCAGATCTCCAACCTAACAAGGGTAGGTTGGTTCCTACTGCAAATGAGCACACATCTTTCAGATTCTGAAGCCCCTTGGTGCACACCTAGTAAAAGACCCAGAGGGCCTGCCTCTTATTCACCCTTTCTCCAGATGGACCTTCCACAAAGAGCATTCTTTTGCATCTGAAGGTATATTCCCAAGAGCAATTCTCATCTCTACCAGGATAACCGCCTTCCCAAAAGATTGTGCTTCAAAAGGCCTTCCAAAAGATTGTGCTTCAAAACGTACAGGCAGACTATGCCTCAGAAAACAAGTACATGGATACATTTAACTACAAATTGTGGTAAGTGCCCTTAAGGAAATTAAACAGGGTCCCGTGACATAGTACTCTTTCTGAACAAGGGGTATTGAAGCACTGGAATGGGGGTGCTAGAAGTGAGTAAGGCAGGACTGCATGAGACAGCGTGAAGAGGCCTCGCCCTCGGAGGCCCGGGACGAAGCAGACTTCGTGCACAGCGGCTCGGAAGTTCTGCAGGTGCCAGGCACTGGCTCTGTGCACTCGGTGCCCCTCCTCACACTGCTAGGTCCCCTAAATCCCTAGTCCCTGGCCCTGCTCCGCCCTCCCTGCATATTAGCCCTATCTGGGAAAACGGAGATGGCACCCCTCTTCTTAAATGAAGGGTGTCTCATGTCTCTGGGAAGGTCCTCTACGGAGAACAGATCCAGGCCCGTGAGAGATTCAGCGTGTCTCATGCTCCCAGGCATCTGCTGAGAATGCAGCCCATCCCCGGGGGAACCCGGTCCCACCTGCCCATCAGCTGGGCCGAGCAGCCACACAAGGGCTCGTGTGTGTTCTCTTAGGACTCGGCTTTGACCCCCTCCCACTAAGTCCTCAGGGCAGGGAGTGATGGCCTGGTCCCCTCACAGAGCTTCTTAGGTCTGTCATCCTTGTTGGTGCCACTGTCATCTGCTTTAGAAATGGGGACACTGCCTACCCCTGGGGAGTGGTGAGCCGGAAAATACCTGGGTGCACGAGAATTGCTGGCTGTCCCTTGACCCCTGTTCTCTCCTTTCTGCACAAAGTCTTTCTAGCCCGGTTATCAGAGTCATCTGAACGGGGCCAGAGGCCTCATGAAGAAAGGTTGAGCAAGAAAGCAGGAAATTTCTCTCCACCCTCACAACGTCCAGCTGGACTTGCGGAAAAGAACATGTGTTTCCAGATTAAAGGTTTAAAACCTAAGAAGGAACTTTTCCACTTTCTCATTTAGAAGTGAATTAGAGGAGAAAAAAAAGAACCAAAGCATCCATCAAGAAGTGAATTGGGCACACGTAGGGCTTGGTCTAGACTCCAGATGATTTCTGATATCCCTGCCAACACTGACTCTCTAAAACCATGAGCCAACTATTCTTGCTTCCAACCTCTTCTCTCCCATCCCCAAGGAAAAGGTTCCTGCAGAAACACTCAGGAGGCTACTGCTAAGAAAGTCTGTGCGATTCCCTTTCCTCCTCGGTAATAATTGCCATTGGTCCCACTGCCGGAGTGCCCACCACACTCCAGAACGTGTGCTCCTTTGCAGACCCATGGCAACCTCACAGCAGGGATCACCTTCGCCACTGTCCAGATGGGGAAACTAACGCCCAGTGAACCGGGTGCCTTACTCAAGGCCACAGTTAGTAATAACTTCAGTTGCCATTTATTAAACACTTACTGTGTGCCAGGCACTGGGCAAAGTGATGTGTGTGCATTATCTCATTTAGCTGTCAAAACCACTCTCTAGACCTCTCTCCAGATGCTGTGTGGCTCCTGTGACACTCACTGCTTCTCCTAAAGCCAGAGACGGGCTGCTGATGTTGGCCTCGTCATTTGCCTACAGCTTACCTGGGCATCAGATGAAAAACTGTGTACAATGGGCCTGGCACAGGTAGATGCCAACAACCAGGTGCCTTTCTCTTTTGTAACTTCTTTTTCCCTCCGAGGCTGCCTTTGACATTACCCTGAGGTCACCTACATAGAAATGTTAGCAGCAGAGAAAAAAGCTGTCCCCGTCCACCTGCCACCTCAGCAATGAAGAGGGACCAATCTGGGTCAGAATATGGGATCAAGGAACAGCTAAGCCTGTGGGTCACTTCGTTGAAAGCAACCACATGAGTGTTATTAGTATTACCATCTCCATCATCATTTGATAAAGCAATAAAACTAGTATGCACTAATGATGATAATTAACAATAGCATGGCCACACAATATAATACTCTAATCCATCATGCTATGGAAATCGTACCTCCGACAAACCTTTAAAGTCTTTTCACAGAAGGAGATCTAGAGAAGAGAGTACACAGATAGTCTGGTCACATTTAATCAGTAAATTATGAAACTTCCTCGACATCTCTCAGGGGTCACTTCTCTGACTATGAGAACAGCTTCTTTCCTTTCTGTGTAGGTGTTGATAGATTGGTGCTCTGGTTTAGGGAACCTGCGAGCCCTCTTTTCCCCAACCCAACTTTAATTGGAGCCCTGTCAGGTTCAGTAACGAATAGTGTCACACACACCCTGATCAAAGATGCTACCCATCCTCTGAACACAGGCTCCTACTGTCCCCCTAAGGCCCTGCTTTGGCAGAAAAATGATGTCTCTTCTTAGACGCAAAGAAATGGGCGTTCCCAGACAAATTGCTTTTCTTCCAGACGCATTTGTTAGAACTGCCTGGACTTCCCTGACAGGTGATGGAGTGACCAGGGTTCCTCAGGTAGATGAGACAGGAGCAGGGAGGTGAGAGAAAGAGACAGCCTGATGGATTTCTCCTGGGAAAAGAAATGCACAATTTTCTTGGCTAATCAAGAGCATTGGAAAGAGGACACGGGGGCAGGGATCACAGGGTCCCACAAACCAGGGGACTGAAGAGATAGATGTTTCTGAGAATCCAGCAGCCTGCTTCTCAAGGGCAACAGCAATGATGGTGATACTTCATTACTTGCCATCTGGAATCCGGTGTCACAAAGGAAACAAATGTTTCCGAGGGAATCCACACTCTATTTCTCTCTGAGGTCCTGTGATTTCTCCCGATAGCCCACTCCCAATCCACATTTATGCAGTGCTATCACCCACAGCAATATAGTCATGTCTTAGCCCGGCTGTGAATCTGTAAACAGAACAAAGATGTCTTAAGAAAACTAAGAAAAGGACAAAGAAATGAGTTAACAACCATCTCAGCAAAAATGTTGTATTTGGTGAGGACTTGTTCAGGCCTAATTGGTGTGGTGCACAGGTTCCATCCAATGGCTGATTCCATCCTGTGTCTGGGAGACAGAGCAGATGACTGGCACTCGGGAGGAACCGACTTCATGAATGAGAATCACTGAGAGACGCATGTTCAAAATAACTGCACAGGCTTGATGTCTGTGACCAAGAGAGCCTGACTGACCTTGTGAGCAACACTCCCGATGTTACTGATCCCAGAGGCCTGAATGAAGCGGCAGCTTGGCAAACTGTTTTCTTGGAGACTCCGCCCCCTCCTTCTCATATCTCTGGATACCTCTTGCCCTAGAGACAGTCCTTCTGGCTGTCCAAAGACCTTACTTTAGAATTCAGTTTTGCAGCTCTTTAAAGCAGCTCATGAATTTTCCCCCATCCCCCCCCCGCCACGACTAATATCTCCTTTCTCGTTTTATTATAATATGTTGGGGTTTTTTTGTCTGTCTTCTCCACTAGACTATAAGACCCACAACAAAGGGACCGTATTCTTCCCACTCACCTTTAAATCTCTAAAATCTAACATAGAGGCATAGAGATAGAACCTTATAAATGTTGTGGATGAATGGATGAGTTGGAAAGCTCCTAGAACTGCATATCAGTATATGCAGTATATGCACGGTTCTATCACTAATTGAAGGTGCAACGTCAGGTCTGGGGCTCAGTTGCATCAACCATCAAGGGAAAAGCCCTGATGAGCAGGTGGCACGCACCCCCCACACTGCGCTCAGTGTGGCCCCGTGAGTCCACAGAGGAGGGTTGGCATTTTGGGAGGTATGGGATGAGGGGGATCCTGAGCAGACCAGCCTCAAGCTCCCCACCCCCTCCTCAAACAAAGCCACCTTGCTTTTACTTATTTATGTATGAGACTCTTAAAGAACACTTGTGTGCGAAGAGGTTTTTACAACCAAGACAAAGCTTTAAAACGAGACAAGTAGATAATTGAACAGTTTTTTCTTTCAGCTAGATTCCCCCAGTCTATTAAGAAGATCCCACTCCTTCAATCACTTGATCCTCAGTTCACCTCTACAAGACTCATCCTCCTCAATCCACAAAGCAGCCCACGTGTGTCATCCAGCTACCCCCTTCCATCTGCCTGAGATCACCCTTTTCCATTTCATTCTGCCTGGAAAAGCCCAAGTCGCCCTTCAATATGAGCTCAGAAGCCTCCCCTTCGTCACTACCTCCCCAGAAACCGAGGACCGGGTTCTCTAAGAGCCGCTCACCCCACTGGGTTCCCAGAGCACCTCATAAATACTGATAGTACTGAAACTGGCTGCATGGAATCATCTGTTTATTAAACTCTTTCCTGGTTGGAATCCAGATGCTTCAAGATCAGGAGATTTATGCCTATGGTATTCACTTCAGTGCCTGACATAGTAGGCACTTAACTGTGTGCATCACTTAAAGGAAAGACATTAGGAAGTCAGAAGTTATTGTAGGAAATCAGTAAGTTAGTTGATAGGTCAGTTAGGGAATCAGTCCATAAGTTAAACTGCATGTTAACGGAAAAACCTGTTTGTATCTGAGTAGAGTAATTGGCAAGTGTGAAAAACCTCTAGATTTAATCCTTCCAGGTGAAAGTATTTTAAAAAGTACTTATGTAGACAATGTTTTGTTTTGTTTTGTTTTGTTTTTTTAGCAGAATGTGGAGGGAATATAGTTCTTGAGTGGAGAAATCCTTCTCGAACTTTCACCTACGCCCAGCTGGATCTTTCTCTTCTACACCTGTTAGAATGGAGGAGAATCTTCGCCTCCTGGTTCTCGAGTGACAGGAAGCACATGTAGAGGTTATCTTGATGATTGGCAATAGCATATTAGGCAGTTTGGAAAGTTCGACATCTCATCTAGGCTCTCTGGGAGAATTTAATGTAAGGCCGGCTGATTATATCTATATGCAATAGAACCACAGATTCTCTGAGTTGGAAAGAAATCCACTTCGAAAAGGACCAAATTTCTCTAAACTCCAAACCATGCATCATTTATAGGGTACACGAGAGATCAATAGAGAATATTTCAAATAAAGAATCCCCTTGGTATCTTATCCCAACCTTCTTTTCAATGTTGTAAGTCCTAAGTTTGACTGCTATTCAGGCTGGCTGGTTGTCAGTTTAACAAAAAATAGTTCTGGGCGTACAAATAAAACAAAACACTAGGAATATGACAAAATGAAAAGAAGGGCATGTTTACAATATACTTAAAGAGCTGATAAATTGAAAAGGATATTTGAGTTTCAGGCTATGAAAAATCACTCTATTCCCTCTTGTCCTGCTCAAATGAACCCCTATATTTCTCAAGGACCTGGACTTGCCAACTCTGAACAACCCCATTGGGAAACTTTCACCCAGTGGTCTGCACCATCTGTACCCCGACGTTGTACTTCATGATTTTCTCCAGCCACACAGTTATACTTTTGAAATCAATATATCTCTCCCTCTCCAATCACTTGATGGTTAGCCAAGGAATGCAGAATCACTTTGACAATAGCATAAAGCAAATATGACTAGGAAGATAACCCTAGGGCAAGAAATTTTTTAATGCATTACTAAATTGAGTACAGATTATTTATAAATGTTTCTCTCATAGTGATTCTCCCCCCTAGTACAAATCAACTTTAGGTAATGAATACTTTGAAATTCTTCCTTTGCTATCAAATAGTTCTAGAAATAAACTAGAGATAATGTGACCTTCCTACACACTTATTTTTTTTCTAGTGATTAAAATTATATATTTTTTTTAAGTTTTTATTTAAATTCCAGTTAACAGGGGCGCCTGGGTGGCTCAGTCCATTGAGCGTCCGACTTCAGCTCAGGTCAGGATCTCGAGGTTCATGGGTTGAAGCCCCACATTGGACTCTGTGCTGACAGCTTGGAGCCTGGAGCCTGTTTCGGATTCTGTGTCTCCCTCTTTCTCTGCCCCTCCCCTGCTTACACTCTGTCTCTCTCTCTCTCTCTCTCTCTCTCTCTCTCAAAAATAAATAAACATTACAAAAATATTATTAAATTCCAGTTAACATACAGTGTAATATTAGCTTCAGTTATATAATTAGTGATTCAACACTCCATACAACATCTGGTGCTTATCACAACAAGTGCCAATTCCTTAATCCCAATCACCTATTTAACCCATACCCCCCCCAACCTCCCTTCTGGTAACCATCAGTTTGTTCTCTAAAGGCAAGAGTCTGTTTCTTGGTTTGACTCCCCCCCTCTCTCTCTCCTTTTCTCCCACTTAGTTCCTTTTTTTTGTTTCTTAAATTCCACATATTAGTGAAATCATATGGTATTTGTCTTTCTCTGACTAACTTATTTACTTACCATTAATACTCTCTAGCTCCATCCTTGCTGTTACGAATTGCAAGATTTCATTCTTTTTTATGGCTCAGTAATATTCCATTGTGTGTGTGTGTGTGTGTGTGTGTGTGTGTGTGTATACACACCATACCTTCTTTATCCATCAGTCAATGGGCCTTTGGGCTGTTTCCATAATTTGGCTATTGTAGATAGTGCTGCTATAAATATTGGGGTGCCTGTATCCCTTTGAATTTGAGTTTTTGTATTCTTTGGGTAAACACCTAGTAATGCAATAGCTGGATCATAAGGTAGTTCTATTTTTAACTTTTTGAGGAACCCTTACTATTTTCCAGAGCCACACACTTAATTTAAATATATATATATATCTCCCCTGAGTATGGAAGGTAAACGAAAGAAGAGTCACGTCTAGTAAAAATAATATTTCAGTGTGTAGAAGCTAGAGCATAAGAACAATAGGAGACGTAACGAAGTCATCAGATGTCTGCTGTCACTTGTAGAACAACTGTGAACACAAGTCACATAGGTGTGCTGTTGTATATTCAGAGACCATGACTTATGCTGCTGTTGACGATGTGGTTTTCCAAAATAATGACCAACTCTTAATTCCAAACAAAACAAATTGCAACTGTCCCTCAATTTACCCAGCTGTTACAGCCCTGGAAAATTCAATGCATATAAAATCATGAAAAAAAAAAAAAACTTTGTGTTAATATGTAAAATGGAGATATGGGCACCTGGGTGGCTCAGTCAGTTAAGCATTCCACTCTTGATTTCAGCTCAGGTCATGATTTCACAGTTCATGAGATCAAGCCCCGCATCAGGCCCTGTGATGACAGCACAGAGCCTGCTTAAGATTCTCTGTGTCCCTCTCTCTCTCTCTGCTCCTCTCTCCAGCTCCTGTGCTCTCTCTCTCTCTCTCTCTCTCTCTCTCAAAATAAATAAATAAACTTAAAAATGTATTAAAATTGGGGCACCTGGGTGGCTCAGTTGGTTGAGCGTCCGACTTTAGCTCAGGTCGTGATCTAGCAGTTTGTGAGTTCAAGCCCTGTGTCAGGCTCTGTGCTGACAGCTCAGAGCCTGGAGCTGGCTTCCGATTCTGTGTTTCCTTCTCTCTCTGCCCCTCCCCCACTTGTGTTCTGTCTCTTTCTGCCTATCAAAAAAAAATGTAAAAAAAGTGGGTTTTTTTAATGTATTAAAATGGAGATAGATTCAGGCTCAGAAATTATAAAAAGGTTTTTTTAATTTATAAACTTGTTTTCATAAACAGGTCCTTTGGGACCCTCAGAAGTTATGTAAGACACAGGAAAATGCTTCATTCTGTGGGACAGTCCCACACTGCAGAATGTCTAATGGCTCCCTACCCATTGAATGCCTCAAGTGTCCACAATCATGAAAACCTTGGACACCCCCACAGATTTCCAAAATTCCCCCTAGATGGCAGTACTACTTTTGCTGAAAACTACTGGTTTCCAGTATTTTCTCCGGAGCTGCCCCCATTGACTCAAATGTTTGAAAGTTGATTCTGGCTGTGAAACCAAAGAATGGTAACACTAGAAGGGACCCTAAAGTTTATCTACCTGGCCCCTTCACTTTACCCATGTTAGGTAAGTAACTTGCTCTTCAACACTCAACTATTATATAATCTAAGATAAAAACCAAGGTTTCCCTTTCTTTGGTTCTTGTTTCTTATTAAATTAGAAAGATACTTTTGAATATGTTTCTCTTACACACCATCTTTTTGAAAAAAGTGGAGTGATTGACAACATTTTCCAGGTTGGTTTTTTTTTGTTTTTTTTTTTTTTTCAGGACATTTGGGGTTGAGATCACTTACTCCTCACCACTGAGGTTCAGTGCCAGGCTGGATAGTCTCTAATGCCCACTAAAAGCCTGGATTCTTGCATACAAATAAATCAGAAAGATGCAAAAATAAAATCCTTTACAATGCATCCAAAAGAATGGTCTCTAGGAGCAGAAATTGTCTTACCTAGTTAGTGTCTCATTTAGTTTTCCTGCTGTTCTTCCCAAACTCCACCTATCAGAATACAAGCTGGACCTTGGGAAATAAACAACTGATGTCATATGCTCCTACACGGTGCACAGCTAAGGGCCTCTTCCTCTGCCTCAGGACAGCAATGCACTGGCTCCTTCACAAGACCTAAGTAAGATGTGGCTATTTGCTAATTACCCTTGGCAAGTGAGTTCTGATGGTGAATTAGGAATTTTTACAACTAATTTGGCAGATCAAATATTAAGGAGAGAACCACTGATTGCCCAAACTTCAAAATATTGCCTCTCCAAATTAAATTTACAATCAAATCAATGCCAGTTTCAAAAGCGTTGGTTGAGATTTTTCTATTTATAAGCCATGTGCATTATCAGGGGTAGAAACGGTGAAAAGATGAAGTTCACAGGATGTAAGAATTCTTGGGTAAAACTATGGATCCTATACCCAAGAGCAGAATTAGGATTGCCTCCTAATCCTTTCCTCACACTGCACTAAAGGGCAACCTAATGTGTATCCACAAACCCAACTCTCTTCAGGAGAGAGTGCTTATTCACTCCATACACTCCTCATAGAAAACTCCTCCAGTCCTTCCTTCAGGGACCACTTCCTCTTAGTTTTAGACTCACTCTAACAATGTAAACATCAGGTGTTGGAAGTGGCAATTTAGAACAGGAGGTGGTCAGCCTGTTCAAGGTAATCCCTGTGACAGCAACAAAAAGAAACAACTTATAGTCTGACCTCCAGGAGGGAGATGAAAAACTGTTTTACAAAGGTGGGGGAGGGAGCCAACATAGGAACTCAAAACAAACAGTGGCCTAGGTCATTCAGTGCAGGGACGGATGACTTTGCTAGGCCTGAGAATGTCTCCATATGTAGAACAATATAGTAATTGATGTAAAAGAAAAGTGAACCATGCTTAATGCGTTTTGCAGCAAAATCCATAAAATTCAGTGTAACAGGTAGAATCCTAGAGTGTCACAGTAGGGAGGCCCTTAAGAGAGCATCCCTGTCTAATTCCTTTAGTTTACAAAGAAGGAAACTGAATATAAAGGGATGAACAGGTTCAAGGCAAAGTTGAGACAAGAGCACAGCCCCCCTGCTCCAGCACTCCTTTCACATGGACACCTGGAGAGCCGGCACCACTAAGGGGGAGGAAAAGAGAAAGTGCATCACCTTTAACCACTCATTGTGCCGTGGCTTCTGACATCTCTGTTTGTGCCTCCTTGCACTGATATCACTCCCTTCAAAGGAGAAGAAATTTGCTCTCTTTATTCACAAAAGAGTGAACTGTTATTCCCCGATTTATGATGAGAGAACCTCAGGGCTGGCCCTTAACAAAATTGGTAATGAAGGTAAAGTTTACTTTGAAATCCCTCCTACAACCCATTCCTGTGTGTTTCCTCCAGGCTGTCCTAGGTTTGTCCTCCAACTTGGCATCCTACCTACTGGCCTCACATCCAGAGTCTCTAGCAAGATGTAGGAAACTCTCCTAGTTCCCAGAAGCTTGGTGTATTCCCAGTCTCTTTCTAATTTAATCTATAATTCCATCAAAGATAGGCAATAGGGGCATCTGGGTGGCTCAGTAGATTAAGCATCCACTCTTGATTTTAGCTCAGGTCATGATCTTAGGGTTGTGAGATCAAGCCCCTCATCAGCTCCACCTAGTGTGGAGCCTGCTTAAGATTCTCTCAATCTGTCTCTCTCTCTCTCTCTCTCTCTCTCTCTCCTTCCCCCATTGGTATTCATGCTCACTCTCTCAAAAAAAAAAAAAAAAAAACAAAAAAACAAAAAAACAAAACAAAAAAACGAGACACTTACTTATATTTGCATTTTGTATCAATCCTGCCTCCCGTATATAGTTCAGAATCTTCATAGATCACTTGAACCATCATTGTCAAGTGAGGAGGACCTCTGTAATATGTAAAAATGAAAGAGAAGAATGTTATACAAAATGTAAACTTAGTGTCATCAAGTCATGAACTAGACCGTGCTCATTCTGACACCTAAGGACACCTAAAGAACATGACAGAGACACATACAACAAATAGGAATTTTTCTAAACAAAGAGCAGTTTCCAATAGTCCATTAAAATTAGTTCTGATTCTCTTCCCCAACATTCAGGTTAAAAGTTTTTCAGAACTGACGTTGAAAGACATTAGAATTGGCCTTGAATTTATTCATATACATAAAATTTTGTGTATTTGTTCTAAGATCCCAGAGATTCCCAGTATTTTGTACCCAAGATGGTTGACCACCAAGAGGTTATCTCATCTCCTAAAGTCCCCCACCCATATATGCTTTTCCCACGCAGGTGTCTGCTATGCAGAGTTCGGAGTCCGTGTTCCCAAGACAACGGGGTCGGCCTACACCTACAGCTACGTCACTGTCGGAGAATTCGTGGCATTTTTCATTGGCTGGAACCTGATCCTGGAGTACCTGATTGGCACTGCAGCCGGCGCCAGTGCTCTGAGCAGCATGTTCGACTCCTTGGCAAACCACACCATCAGCCGCTGGATGGTGGACACTGTGGGAACCCTCAATGGCCTAGGTGAGACTGCCATATCCTCTTGCCCCAACGTGGAAAATTACCCCAACAAACAAATGGGTTCCTCCTTCAGGATTCAATTTGACAAAATGTATCAGGACCCTTAAATATGTCTCTTTCTTCTTTGTTATTTTTTTTTGCAAAGTAATTCTTCTTCTGTGAATCTATGCTAAGGAAATCATTCTAATTTCCATAAAAGCTTTATATGAAAAGATACTCATCACAGCCTTATTTATATTAAAGATTAGAAACCGCCTAAATACTCTACAGTGGAGCAAATGATTAAGTAAATTGTGGAAGCATATTATGTAGCAATTAAAAGGATGATTAGGAGGACTGTTGTAATAATATGGAATATGTTTTTGATGCAATGCCATGTGACAAAGGATACAAATTGTATACGCATTATGTTAATAACTATATAAAAACAAGATCAATGCAGGAAAAATAACAGTAAGGAACTTCTCTAGTGGTTTCGGCAGATTTTTTTCAATTTTTATAAATAAGCATGTATTAACTTTTAAATGAGAAAATATACTTTTAAAAGGGAAAAATGGATTCCAGTCTAGCAGAGGTCAAGGAAGGGGTAATACAACTGGGTGAACACTGAACAGTCAGAAGCTCACATAACAAATGCCACTCACTCCATCCATCGCTTGCCTTGCTTCCCATCCTAATGTCTGACTTTAACCTCTCATATTCGTGGGAAACCACACAATAGTTGGGGAAACTTGGGGGTCTTGTCCCAGAACTTCCAAGTATAGATTCTTGGCTGTGTGCTAGTCATGTGACTTTGGTGTGCCTATCTCAGAAGAATTGACAAAAATGCTAAGCAAGCAGATACCATAAGAAGATAAAAAGTATGAAGACCACATCTCCACAATATACTGATTTCATGGAATTTTTAAGCTCAAAAGGGCCTCCAAAATCAGGTGGTCCAAACTCTTCACTTTACAAATGAGATCCAGGGAACTGAGGCATTTGCCCAAGGCCACACAACCGGTCATGGGCACAAGTACAGCTGAAATTCAGGACCCTGACAGCTGAGGCAGTGCCTTTTCCATTCTGTAGAGAGCAGGAGTCCACTGGCCAACAGACAAGACCAATCAGGTGGGGGTATGTTCACTGCTTATCTTCTCTGCAAACACATACACATAAATGCAAAGAATACTCTTCTTCCAATAGCGTTCAAAGATACACATTTTAAAACTTTCTAAAAATGAGAAGATTACTAGGATGGAAAATTTATGGACTCTATACTGAACAACTGTGAAGATAAACCAGTTTTCAAAAGACATGTTAAACCCATGTTTTATACCATCGATATGTCAGTACAGTTCTGACTTCAAATGTTCTGTGCCATGGTTCCCTAGGCTGTTTGTCATTGTCATATCATGTATCCCAATTTTTGGTCCAGGATATCAGGTCGTCTTAACTGTATTTCAAAATCTTCCCATTTGCAAATAGACACTTGTGGACCACAGTGTACGTACATGCATTCATACATACACACACTTACACGCAAGCCTCTCCTCCCTCCATGACAAACTGATTACCCTTGTCAGAGCTGCGTGCAAATGCTCTGAAGCGGTGCTGGGAGTTTGCATGGCCCTTTCTCCCCTCTGAACAACATTAACTCATATCTTTCCCCTCTAGGGAAAGGTGAAAAATCATACCCTGACCTTCTGGCTCTAGTAATTGCTGTGATTGTCACCATCATTGTTGCGCTGGGGGTGAAGAATTCCGTGGGCTTCAACAACGTCCTCAACGTGCTGAATCTGGCAGTATGGGCATTCATCATGATTGCAGGCCTCTTCTTCATCAATGGGAAATACTGGGCTGAGGGCCAGTTTTTGCCCCATGGCTGGTCAGGGGTGAGTTCATTTGTAAAGTCTAGTATGGCTATTGCACATTCTGCCTTCCATCTTGTGGCTAGTCTGAGACATATTTTTAAGAAAATGTTGCTCTGTCCTGTAACCTTCGTGGCATCCGTTTCATTACTTTTTATCTGAATTTAATTGGAATGCTCTGAAAAAGTGGTTCCTATATAATTTTTTAATTTGTTTCACATTCATTGAGATCCTATTTTATACAAATAACAAGAAAAGATTTTATGTTTTGGTCACGTGAAATATGCCTAATCTTATGCTAAGTGCTCTGCTTGTAACATTTAGGTGTCCTAAGAACCTTGCAAGGAAGATATTTACATTCTGGTCTTATAGATGAAAAACTCGCACTTGGAGAGGTCAGTGTGTGCTCACTATTAAGCATACAATGTAACTGGCAGAGTCAAGACCCAAAGGCAGGATGGTCTGACTCCAAAGCCTGTACAGCTTGGTCCTATAGAATCTCTGTAGAGTATTTTCCAAGAGACAGACAGCCCTAAATAGACAAGGCAGTAAAGGAGCCGGGAGAGTGGGTGGGTAGGTAAGGGATGAGTGTTGCCTGGGTACAGAACTAGAGAAAGAACAGTTTTTAAATTTAATCCCAATGTTTGGCCCAATATGGAGAGCCCCACTGAAGTCTAAGTGCAGCTGGGCCGGCCCAGTGAGGGCCGCTCATAAATCCCATTCCAGTGGTGTGGCTCACAGCACAAAAGTCCACCTGGAGTGGTCTGGGAGTTGACCAGAGAGCAGTCTGGACCAAAAGGACATTTTCCGATCTCATCCCCATGATCTGGGTGGTGAGGTTTATGCTAAAGAAAAATGGGAAGGTCAGAGTGGCAAGCCAACTACTTGGCTAATAAATAGTTCTAAATTGTGTCTGGATCCTCTTTCTAGTATGACTAAAAATGCCTACTTTATGAATTCATTGGTAAAATTCACCCACCTATCCCTTTTTCTTTTTTTAAATAATAGAACATAAACCAGAGAATTTTGAGCTGGGAGAGGTCTTAGAAATCACCTGGTCTTATCCCCTCACCTAGCAGGTGAAGAAATGGAGGCCGAGAAAGGCATGCCACCTAGCAGACTGCCATGCGACTGGCAGACACATGTCCAGGACTCTCCCAGATTTGCTTGTGTAGCTTTTGCTTAGACTGGTTTTCCTCCAAGATGTCCAGGGACCAGAAATCTCTCTTGGAGAATACTCAAAATAACTCCTGTTTATTCTGAACCGTGCCACACTGTTCAATGCCAAGAAATAAGCAAAGGAGGAATCTGAGCCAAGATTTCTAGTCTTCTGCTTATCTGTAAGAATCCCACAGTACCGCAAAGTTCATCTCTCCTCCTTGAAGTGAATAAATCCCAAAACTGGTTAAAACCAGAAAAGACAAAGAAACACTGTTGACCTTATTCTGGATCCCTGAGTCTGTATTCTCTTGTGATACAAATCGTTCCTTTCCTATCAAATAAGAGAAACAATATATTACAAGAGTGGCAAAGAAAAAAAAGTGTTTTTCCGGAACACAACTGCATTTCCATTGTAGCGCACAAATTCCCACCATTTTTTTCACAATCTAAGACATTTGGGGGTCATGGACTTACTGTTAAGACTTTGACCAACAGCTGACTTCTGTGCTCTCAGGTTTTCTCATCCACCAACTGGGAAAACTAATTGTATCCAATGTTTGCCAAAAAGAATAACATCTTGGATAGTTTTTTTAGTACACATTGTGTGGTTAGCAATAGTGATAATTACAGGAGGAAGAAGCTAGAGTTTATTGACTACCAGTTAGGTACCCAGCATTGTGTTCTATGGATATTATTTCACTCTTATAACAAAACTTTAAAGGAGGTGCTGTTGTCCCCAACTTAACAGGTGGAGAATCCAAGGCTCAAAGAGGCTGGGGAGCTTACCTGAGGTCACTTAGCTAGTCAGTGCCAGGACTGAAATTCCTACTTGGGTCTATGTGACTACGACATGCTTTCCACTTCATGGACTACCTTGTGCATGATCACCCCCCTCCATCTGAGCCTTCTTTAAAAAAATGCAATCAGGTAATTCATCCAACATGTTACATTTTCATTTCCTTTAAGCTTTTACAAAGTCATAAAGTCTTCCAGCTAGGAGGAGCATTAAGACGTGGTCTAGCTACTCTTCTTACCTACAGTTGGGCACGTAAACCAACCTAGGCCAAAGTGCATTGTTTACCAAGACAACACAGCAAAACAATTTGAAAACCTTTTTTAATTACTCAGTTCATGTCTACTTTTCAAAATCCTCCTAAGAGTTCACCGAAATGGCATACATTGTAGTCTAGGCCCCACGTAAAGACTAGAAACAATCTCTTCTGTGCCCGTGCCAAAAGAGATGAATGAATCTTTTACCCTTCCCCCTGTGCTTTGTGCTGGGGTATTTATGCTCTTTGGGGGTCTCCTCTTCCCACTCAAGGGCTCCATATCCCTCCTCAGGATAGTCAGGAGTCTACCTCATCAAGGAAGAAACTAAGTCAAACCAGCCTTAGGGGGTCCCCATTTATACATATCCCATGTTCTCACTAGCTTTTGTGGCGAGAAAAGAAGATCTGAAGTCAGGCATAAAAAAGGAAAGGAAGGATTCTGTTCCTAACACGAACCATTTTCTTTGTGATGCACTCTTTCATGTACTTTTCATTTCATCTTCACAGCAGCCTTACAAAATAAGGACAATGGTCTCTACTCGTACATCAAAATACCTTAAATTGAGAAAAGTTAAGGCTACAGATCTAGATGGTAATGGATCTGAAATTCAATCCCAGTTCTGCTTCAGTCAGAGCCCTATTTACTCCACTATCCCCCAACCTGGTTTGGACACACGGGACCGATTGCCTCTCTTTGCACCTTTGGCCTCGCAATCTCACTGCAACCCAACCTTACTATCTTGAGTAGGCTTGTCACTGGCCACCAAAAAGGTCTGGCTGGGATTTTGTATTTTTCGCTGCAAATCCATTATCCCTGCAGGGAATTCAAATATGTGCTCTAGTGGCTGTGACTAAAAGCATCAGCTGAGCACAAAGGACAGCCCAGTTTGAGGATGTTGCTGACTCATCCTCTTCTCTATCTGCCCGGCCTTGGATTTCTGCATAGTACATTTCCTCCCTAGCAAACTGGCCTGGACCTGTTCTTTCTCAACTTTGTTTTCTGGTCACTTTTCTAGTCCATGAAGGCCACTTTGGGTTTTTTTTGTTTTGTTTTGTTTTGTTTTGTTTTTGTTCTTTTTCTTTTTCTTTTTCCTTCTTTCTTTTTTTTTTTTTCTTTTCTTTTTTTTTTTTTTATGTAAACGCTTCACCCCAACGTGGGGCTTGAACTCATGACCTCAAGATCAAGAGTTTTGTGCTCTACTGACTGAGCCAGCCAGATGACCCCTAGCAAGGCCACTTTGAATATGGATCCTAATTTTTAAGGTCTGAAACCCTCTCATGAACATGACATCCACCAAGTGAATAAACACACTCCCTACTCTGTTACTTGACAATTGTCAACAAAAGTGAGTTGACTACTCGACAGCTGCAGACTTCTCCTTAGGGAAAACCCAACCCTTCTCCCTGACAAAGGGCCTAGTACAGAGCTCCAATCCACTTTACTCTTCAATCGCTTCTGGTAGGATGGGCTGGGGGAGATCATTGTGTTATGTAGGAGATGGTTTATAAGGATGCTGATACCTGACTTGACACACAATTCTCAAGTACTTTGAAAGGGTTAATAATAAACAATCTGTCCTCTGGCCATAGACCCTTCACAAGCCTACTCTTTCCCTGCCCCAACCACATCCTTCCAAAGAAAATAGCTTAAGGAATGGTTTACTCACTTACAGGTTCTGGGTCAGATGCTGCTTTGGTCTTGAAGAGCCGAAGAACAACAAACATTTTTCTCTAGATCAAGTAACTGCTGGCCCTCAGCTGAACCCCTGCTTCCATCTGCAGTTCTTTAGCCCCTGGACACTGTTGGATGTGTATTGCCTGTATGTTATTTGTTCTTGATGTTATCTTATGGTTTCTCTTGAACCAAATGAGACACTCCACCGCACAAACAGCTCCAAGGAAAATGGTCCTTAGCAAGCATGTGTGGGGAATGCTGAACGCCTCCAAACAAAGGAAACGTTGGCTTTCGTGTTCTCCACAGTTTAATTCATTTGTTGGGACCTATTAACACATTCCACTGTCACTGTGGACAGGCTGCTAATAGATATCCGGAGCTTGAGGGTGGTAGAAAATGCTATTAAAGTTGGAGTTTTGTCTTGTTACCGTGGGAGTGAATTATATAAAGGTGCCCAATTATCTCCTAGACATCTGGCAGACTGGCCAAGGCAGAATATGGAGAGCTGCCTCATTCCTATGCCTCTTGAATATCAGCAAGACACAGAGGGCCAGCTTTTAGGGACCCCACACACTGAACAGCATGCCGCTAATGGCATTGCTTTCGACAACCAAGTAAGCAGCAGCCCTCCAGCAACTGAGGCACGTGCTGCTTCCCCACAAAGGCTCTGTAGAGGGATGAGCTGATCTGGATCGCCTGGCTGAGCAGCTACACCAGCTTTGCCACGGAAAACTTTCCACTTACGTCGTCAAATTAAAAAGTCAATGCTATTTTTTATTTATGCGAAATATTTTTTAAAGCTAGGTGAAAGCACCAACGAACCCAGAAACATGCACATACGCACACTTCACCCACCAATTTCATTCATAGATGTTCACTCCTAAGAACATACGCATTCTTTCATGCGTGGAAGGGAATCCTAATCACAAATACCAATGGCCAGATCTGAGGCCTGGAGAGAGCGAATAATTTTAGTGGTTATTTGGGTAGAGACAGACCCATACCCAGTTTCATTTCCTGGCTCTTTTGTATTCATCAATCGGGAATCATTTGCTTGCAAGGAAGAAAAATTCATTCAAACTAACTTAAGTAAAACTAACTTAGGCAAAAAGGTGATCTTATTTGCTAATTTTATTATCTTCTCCTTGATAATGTGTTTATTTAATCTATAGCTTGTTAGGCCAGGATCTGTTTGATCTTGACAGGTATGTTGGGTTTTTTCTATTTCTCCTCCCTCCCCAGATCCATTATCCATCTTTCATACTCTGTTCTGTGCTCCAGAAGGCCCCTTGCTGGTTGCTCCCTGATGGACTTAGCCAATGGGCCTTCACTGAAATCATTTCATTTAAACCATCTGAGTTAAATTCTGTTTCCTGCCTAATGCAGTAGAACCTCCAAATGTCCTACCTTTGATCTATCCAGTCTTCCTTCAACTATAATGACTTTCTAGTTTTACATAGCAAATTCAGGCTAACAGACATTCTCTTTGCAAACTAATTCTCTCCATTCCCAACTTGACCATAGTCAATATTCTGGTATCTCATCATTTTCAGCAGTTGCCATCTATTTTTTCAATTATTTGGAGAGCAGCAGAATTTGTGTTTCATAAATAACATAGACACTTATTAATCTCATTCAGTTTATTACCACAGTCAATATTGTATTTTAGGTCTTGCAGTATCCTCTAGACTCCAAGTCCCAGGGGGTTAAGCTCACAGTATTTTTGCTCATGACTATATCCACATCCCCAAGCACAGTGCCTGGCACAAGGGAGGAGTTAATAAAATATATGCCCTTTAAAAAAAAAAAAAAAGGAGGAGGAAGAATTTGTTTATGCCTTTGAGTTTCATCTGTTCTAGAAATTTTATAATAGTGATTAAAAAATACTGCTGGTAAGAGCTAATATTTACTAAGTACCTGCTGTAGTCTATGACTGCAGTTCACTGTATTATCTCATTTAATCCTTGTTAACAACCCTATGAACTAAATACCACTTTCATCTCCATTTAAGAAAATGAGGTTCCAAGAGGTTAGGAACTTATTCTAGGTCACCAAGCCAGTATGTGACAGAACCACACCAAGTCTGACAATCTGTAAAATCTGTTCTCCTAACTAAATCCAATCCCCACCCCCAACCCCCAACCTGTGGATGGCTGTGCATGGCGTTGGGATTCCCTCTGGAGCCTACAGTATATTTCTCCTCCAACTGCTTCATGATCAGCACTTCAAAATTGGAAGGTGTCCTCCAAGTCTTCCACTGAGTCTTCTTTTCTTCACCTTTGACATCCCTGGGCCCCCAGTGATTCCTCACAAGGCATGGCTTACAGACCTCTTATCTTTTTCTAGGATAGATTGGCCCCCAAGTTCTTATTTTAAGATCCTTCCAACCCCATTTCCTCAACAGTAAGCTCTTGCAATATCTGTGAACTTTCCATCCAGAACTGACCACAGCAAATAGGCACAGGGACTATTCATGGCACATCCTAACTGGGAGTGATACATCATCAACTGACTGTCCTGACAGATCTGGATGATTTGCAGGAGCTGTGTGTGTGTGCGCGCACACGTACGTATGTATGTACGTGTAAAGGAAGAAAGATGTTAAAGGAAGAGAAAGCAGAACCTGTTTTCTGGTAGCTATCTTAAAGCAAGGCTTTCCTTGATTGGGGAGGTTTAGGGAGCCTGCAATCGCAGCCTCTGTTTATCCTTAAAGACCAAAAACATTTGCTAGATAAGCGAAACAAGCACATTTCCAGACCGGTAAACCTCCAGGTACAATGAAGTGAGATCTGTTTTCTCTCCTTACCTGGAGGCCAAAACACTTTCCATTCCCTGAAATGAAGGAGTTTACTGAAGTAAATTTTGAGATATCTCCTCTCCCAGAAAGCAGTCCTTTGATGACAATTCCTTGAGAAGTTCTTTCTACCTGAGTTATTAGGATAGACCAGCAGCTCTTATGGGGTGCTTGGGTGGCTCAGTCAGTTAAGCATCCGACTTCAGCTCAGGTCACGATCTCATGGTTTGTGGGTTTGAGCCCCGCATCGGGCTCTGTGCTGACAGCTCAGAGGCTGAAGCCTGCTTTGGATTCTGTGTCTCCCTCTCTCTGCCCCTCCCCTGCTCATGCTCTGTCTCTCTTTCTCTCTCTCTCAAAAAGAAATAAATGTTAAAAAAAAAAAAAAAAAAAGGGAGTTTGGAATAGACCAGCAGCTCTTAGATTATTTTGTGCCATGGACTCTTTGGCAGTTTGATGAAGCCTATGGACCCCTTCTGAGAATTGTGTTTATAAATGAATAACCTAATTACATAGGAATCCAAAAGAAAGCAAATATATTAAAACATAGTTATAAAAACATTTTTAATTGTGATATAATAACAATGTGCTTCTATATTAGTGTTTTAAATATTAATATCTGTGTCTAATAACTATCGTAATTTGGAAGTAGCAATAAGCACAAGAAATATTTCAAGATCTCTGCAACTATCTACTAGTATAGAAAAAATATCTGATTGCTTTGGTGACAAAATCACAGGTACTATTAGTTTGTCACTTACATTCATAATTAAAAGAAATGCTTATGTTTAGTCAGAGGTTACTAACAATAAAGATATAATCTTTTCTTAGCAAAGTTCATAGACTCCCACCCTGAGTTGAACGGACCCCAGGATAAGAATGCCCACTTAGGGACTTGGAACTTTAGAATCCTAGTGGGAAAGACCACAGAAAGGGCCAAGTCATTTTACAGGTGAGCAAACTTGCTTCTGAGGTTTGAGAAGATATTCAGTTTGTCATGTACCTGGCCGATTCCAGTACTTAGTATTTTATTTACTGAGAAGCCAGTGGGAGAGGTAAGAGTGAAACTTTGGGCACAGGTATCGGCTTGGCACATGTTTTGAATTTCATCATTTGTAAGCTACATGTGGATTAAAGGGGGAGAAATGATCCTTCTACAATGAAGCTCACCCCTGGACCCCTGGCTAGAGCTTGCATGTTGCCAAGTCCCCTGGCCCATACACACAAGTCTAGAAAAAGCTCTCTCACCCTCCCCTGAAAGGACATTCCCCAAGCATTCAGACAGGCACACTTTTTGCTTTCAGCCGATAATGAGAATGCCAAGGTGGGGAAACTTCATCTAAAGTTCAGTCAATTCTTTGGAAGAAAGTAACACACTCCTTAAGAGAAGATTCGCACTGACATCTTGACTTATAGTCCCACCCGCCCTTGCAGCTGTGCAGGCTCAGTCCAACAGGCATCCAGCAGATGTCACTGGTTACCACCTCCCCAGCCTGACACTGCCTCTCACTGCATATCTTCTCCAGCCTTATAACCCAGCTAGGACACTCGAGCCCCAAAGGGACAGAAAAATCAGACTGTCTCTACCTGTCTCCCCACGGAAGACAGTAGGATATCTGAAGATCTGAAAATCTTTTCTATCATTTCAGATCTAGGTGTTACCACAGAGATGATCTATGAAGGGCACCAATGGTAATGTCAGTAGGACAATTCTTGGTGCAGAAGCGTTTGAGTCCTGTACCCTAAATGCTGAAAGCACACCTCACGTCTCTGTGAAAGTCACAAGTAGCTCCTCACATTTCCAAACATCCCCTAAGGGAAGTCATAGGACCCCTGGTTGTGGTTGAGAACCATTGGAAGAAAATAAGGCACGGAGAGGTTAGTTAATGAGTTCCGCATGACATAGGGATAGCCAGTTTATTGATTTACTTATAACCCCACTTATTTCCCGAAATGATTTGAATATGTTGAACAACCCAGTGTTTATGTGGCCATAAGTCTTCTTATCTCCATTTTACCCATGAGGGAATTGCCCAGGATCACACAGCTAGAAAGCACAGGAGATCAGAACTCAAGTGCTGAGCACAAGACCCACCATGTTATTCCCTCTGCTGCTCAGTGACGCGGCCGAGCACTGGGCAGTTGTTGGTACCACATGTTAGGCCCTCATGCTGCCCTGACACTCTGAGTCTGAAAAATGCTATTGTCCCACCAGGTGCTGCAAGGAGCAGCCACGTGTTTCTATGCTTTCATTGGCTTTGACATCATTGCCACCACTGGAGAGGAAGCCAAGAATCCCAACACGTCCATCCCTTATGCCATCACCGCCTCTTTGGTCATCTGCCTGACAGCATACGTATCTGTAAGTACTACATCCTTTTGGGACCATCTTGATGGCCTTTTCATATTTGACCTTAAAAAGTAGCTCTGGGACTGGGTCACCCTCTGTCAGGAAATGATCCCTTCCTTGTGCTGTCTCGGCGTTTGTATGCATGTGTCCATGCACCCTATATCCCCACCCACCAATGACAAGAAGAAAATCAGCACTCCGAACTGGAGACGGGGGCAGTCTTGACCTCTGAGTTTCCATCCCTGCTCCTCCGCACACACAGGCTCTGGGTATCCACTACTGCCCAGGGGACGGTATACAGGGAGTGGGCTGCTGTCCAAGGAGCTCAGATCATAGGCTGGCAGTAACGGGTGGGTGTGCAAGCAGAGGCATTGTGGACCTCTGTGCACCCTCCTCAATGCTCTTCTGTCTTCTGGGATCTTCCCGGCAGCGGGAGGCGAGGCTCCTCCAGAGTGGGGAGACAGTACACCACCCTCCTAGAGACACTCTTCCCCTTAAGTCTCAGGGGAAATGCCATTTCTTTCTGCTGTTGCTCCCTCTTTTTATACCGGCCCAAGCTCATTTTTCAAGTTTTCCTGCCAAGGGGAATCCTTAGAAGGAAGCCTGCAGCTTCTTGTCATCTCAGGATCAGACGCTCCTCAAACTTGTGATGTGTCATTTCCCAGTTCCCATCCCAGAATTTCTATCACAGAAATAGCTCACTCGCAGCCAACATCCTCCTCGGCCCCTGGCAATGGAGAGAACCAGCCAACAAGTCAATAGATGTGTGGTCACAAAAATGCCCCAGGCCCTGGGGGTCCCACTCATTTCACTTACCACAAATAGGAAAGATCCACGGCTGTTACGTGCACCCCTGCTGCAAAACATAGGAAAAGCACCTCCTTCCCAAAAAACAAACAAAACAGAAACAGCTTTAGCAACTACTTAAGGAAGCCAGACCAGCGGCTGGCTTGATCATTAGGGCAAGCTGCAAAATAAGATTGTCCTGGGCACCAAAGGAAAACACAAGAGCAACCATGGATGTGGTTTATAGGAATTCACTTGTCCCTGGCAATTGTTTTATGGGTCAATTATCACCTCCCCTTGAGCACACACAGGCAAGTGGCTTCATCTTAACCATACTCTGATGATCCCTGCAGACAGTGTTCAGGCCATGAGGGTGGTGTGGGGCAGAGTATCTCAGGGCAGAGATGCTCTGCTTTGCATTTCCCCTCTTATTCCTCCCTCATATACCTCCCCCTCCTCCAGGGGTCAACCCCTGCTGCACACATAATAAAGTTGGTCATCACAATTCCTTTCTTAGAATAGCGCCTTATAGACTACAGACTACTTCTTTTTTTTTTTTTTTTAATTTTTGTTAACGTTTATTTATTTTTGAGACAGAGAGAGACAGAGCATGAATGGGGGAGGGTCAGAGAGAGAGGGAGACACAGAATCTGAAACAGGCTCCAGGCTCTGAGCAGTCAGCACAGAGCCCGACGCGGGGCTCGAACTCACAGACCGCGAGATCGTGACCTGAGCCGAAGTCGGACGCTTAACCGACTGCGCCACCCAGGCGCCCCGACTACAGACTACTTCTATGCATCTGCCCACTTTTTGCCCATCCGGATCTAACATGAGCAGCCGACTCAACGCAAACTGCTGTAGGAATCAATCCCACTGTCTCCCAGCCCACCCCATGTTGCAAGTGGTGAGGCTGCTGGGAAACATCCCCTTCTAGAACACACGGCCCTTAACCAGGCCTCAGGGGCTGTTTGGTCTTGCACCGGTCAGCAGGCTGCCATTCCACCATCAGGAGAAGAGCCAAATTGCTGGGCTGTGGTGGTCCATCTTGCTGTCCTCCCTAGCAGCCCACGGCTTCACTGGAGGATGTTGGCTCCCGAGGAATATGCAAAGAAGTTGTCTGGAAATGCACCACCCTCTCCCGTTCAGGCTCTGACCTCCATTCTTGATGCCAGCATTGACCCCTGCAGGCCAGGGGGAGCCTGGACCTATAACTGGTGATTTCATTGCCTGGGGCCATGGAGGGAGGGTTGTTATGGCCGATTTATGACATATGAAGGAAGATGGGTCCTAGGAGCCAAGTGATTCCTGGCTAAGCAAAGCCACGGTAGTCTTACAACCCCAGAGTAGGACCGGGTTCCATCCTGATGCCTTCATTTGTGGGCTGCCTGGCTCCTGGCGCTGAGCTACAGAGAGGAAATGGAAATCTAGTCCTCATATGGGTGCCCCCTGTTAACTGGCTATGGACCTGTGATCACTTATCTTTGGAGTTTTTATCTCTGATTTTCAGAGTGAACGGGAGAATACATTTAAGACCATATAGGATCCTGAAAGTATAAAGGAAATGAGAGTCCTGCCCATGTGGGCAGGGTGCTCGCGGCCACTGCCAGGTCCTGGCTCCAGCACCTTTGGCTCCAGTTCCTTCCATGTGATGGTATCTGCCCTTCATTGAACTGTCAGTGTAGTTCTGCTGTTGTGGGGCTTAGATACCTGCATACTTATTCCTCAGATATGAAAGCCTGAGAGAGATACTGAGGACCATCTTGTCAAGTCCACTAAATTCTAATGTGAGGAGAAAATACTGAGACCAAGAGGTCCAGATGCAAAATGACTGGTCTAAATTAAGGGCACATGCCAAGAAGCGACAAATCCAAAGTCCAGGCCTCTTCGCTCTCCTATGGGACATCCATCCATGCTGTCAGTCCTCTCCACCTCCAGCCATGTTTTCTCTTGTTTCAACAGGTGAGCATAATCTTAACTCTGATGGTGCCATTCTACGCCATCGACACGGAATCCCCACTCATGGAGATGTTTGTGGCTCATGGGTTCTATGCTGCAAAATTCGTAGTAGCCATCGGGTCAGTTGCAGGACTGACAGTCAGTTTGCTGGGCTCTCTCTTCCCAATGCCAAGGGTCATTTACGCCATGGCTGGTGATGGGCTCCTTTTCAGGTAAGGACTATGCTTTATGAAATTAATTCTGCTCTGCCATGCCTGTCCAGGGAGAATGTCACCCACTGTCAGCCTGACTATAATTTTGATGTGCGTGTATGTCACATAGACGATGGAATTTGTCATATATCCTGATAAAGACTTTGAGCGAAAAGAACGTAAGCCCCATAACAGCCTCTCAGTTTGACTCTGGGTCTCCCAATCTAGCACAAACTGGTATACTCCCCCTAACTGCCCCTCCCCTCTTGTTTGACACTGTGTGTTGCTTTGTGAAGATTGTGGGTGTCAAACTGCTGCACTGAGTGACTTCCAGAAGGAAGGACCCCTCCCAGGGACATCTTAGGCCTGCCCTCACATTGAGGTGAGGTACTGACCATCTCTCCACAGCCCCTCTGAAGGTGAAAACATTAAAAGCTACCATCACAGGGAGTATAAGACCATCTGAACAGAACCTAATAACAGTAGCAACAATAACTACCATTCATTGAACATTTGTGTACCCTGGGTGCTTTGTATACAGATCCCATGTAGTTGTCACAATAACCCTGTTTTGCAGACAAATATAGTAGATGAGTATACTTAGAAAGGCAAAAACACTTACCCCAACCCTCCAGCTGCTGAGGGGAGGCCGGGATTTGAATCCATGACTGTCTGACTCCAAAGACAGGATTTTCAAGCACTCCAATATATTGGCTTCCAGCCCCCTACATTGGCCATGAAGTGGTCAATCTGCCCCAAGGAAATGTGGCCCATCTCTCGGTTCCCAGTGCCCACTGTATGAGGGGCTTGCAGGGAAGGCATTCTTCAAGTACACAAAGCAAGGTGTAAAGCATGGAGGTCAAGGAGCGCTCAGGGGTATGGTGGGGGGGGATCCAGCTCAGGGACTTCCTCTCTGCCACCAGCTGTCATCTTCTGCTCCATTTCCCCTGCATACCCTCTGAAGTCATCACCAGGTCAGAGCTGCCATGTTTGGGGAGCTGGACAGATCAAGAAGAGGCTGAGTGTGGCGGAGATGTTACAACTTCAGACACCCAAAAGGTTTTTCTGCTGTCAAAGAGGAAAGATGCTGGAGCTCCAAAGGCAGCTGATAGTCAGTCATATGTGAAAGACGAAAATAAAAGAGAAATGGAAGAGGTGGGAGGAGGGCAGATTAGGAGGAGAGGGAGGAGGAGAGCAGGAACCTGCTTAAGGCCCACAGGAACTGCTAAAGAGGCACCTGTCATTCATTCACCTTTGTTGGTCTTCTCCAGTTGGTAAGTGGCTGGATTTGGGCTGCATTTATGAGCACATGTTCTGAGTTATTGCGCTATTTTGCCAACTAAACTTCTGCACTTTTGTTGTACAGCAATGCTTCTCAAGCTTTGGTATAAATCAGAATCCTCTGGAGGTTTTTTGAAGCATAGTTTGCTAGGCCCCATGCCCAGAGGTTCTGAGGTAGGAGGTCTCTGGTGATACCTGAATATGTGCATTTCCAATAAGCTCCAAGGTGATACTGATGCTGCTGGTCCACAGACTGACCATATTTTAGGTTACACAGGTTTAGGGGACCCCAAGGAGGTGTATGAATGTTCCACATATCACTCCTTCCCAGCAAAGCTTGCACTTCGATTCAGATTTCTACCATGCTTCCTAAATTCAGTCATCCCTTCACATCGCATAATGAAGTAGGAACTTTAATAAAGAAGTTTGCCTCAAAACCAAGGCATGAAAGTAAATTATTTTTAAATTGTATTCCAGAAACCAAATCCTGCAGTAGGAATAACTGTATTGAAAGCAGTGACTCCAGAAGTACATTGGAGGAGCAGGACCAGGTGGACTTAAGCCGTGTTAGAGTCAGTCACCATCTGTAGCTCACTGTTAACCCTCTGCTTGCCCGTCCCTCCAGGTTCCTGGCTCACGTGAGCACCTACACAGAGACACCAGTGGTGGCCTGCATTGTATCGGGGTTCCTAGCAGCTCTCCTCTCGTTATTAGTCAGCCTGAAAGACCTAATAGAGATGATGTCCATCGGCACACTCCTTGCCTACACCTTGGTCTCTGTCTGCGTCTTGCTCCTTCGATACCAACCAGAGAGTGACATTGATGGTTTTGTCAAGTTCTTGTCCCAGGAGCACACAAAGAAGAAGGAGGGCATCCTGGCGGACTGTGAGAAGGAAGTTTGTTCTCCTGTGAGTGAAGGGGAAGAGTTTTCCGGCCCAGCCACCAACACATGCGGGGCCAAGAACCTACCATCCCTGGGAGACAACGAGATGCTCATAGGCAAGTCGGACAAGTCAACCTACAATGTGAACCATCCCAACTACGGCACTGTGGACATGACCACAGGCATCGAAGCCGACGAATCTGAAAACATTTATCTCATCAAGTTAAAGAAGCTGATCGGGCCCCGCTACTACACCATGAGGATCCGGCTGGGCCTTCCAGGCAAAATGGACCGGCCCACAGCAGCCACAGGGCACACGGTGACCATCTGCGTGCTCCTGCTCTTCATCCTCATGTTCATCTTCTGCTCCTTCCTCATCTTTGGTTCCGACCACATCTCAGAGCGGAGCTGGTGGGCCATCCTGCTGGTTGTTCTGATGGTGCTGCTGATCGGCGCCCTGGTGTTCGTGATCCTGCAGCAACCAGAGAACCCCAAAAAGCTACCCTACATGGCTCCCTGCCTCCCCTTCGTGCCTGCCTTTGCCATGCTGGTGAACATTTATCTCATGCTAAAGCTCTCCACCATCACATGGATCCGGTTTGCAGTCTGGTGCTTTGTGGGTAAGCAATTTCCTTTGACGCCTGGAGAATTCCCTCTCAAGGCCTTAAACAGGCTTATCCCAAAATTACCTCCTAGCTGGACTAGGCATCTCCGTTGCAAGAGAAGTCTGGCTTGTTCTATGCACCCTTGCTCTCTGCATTAGAGTCAATAAAGCCAGTTGTGCCCTTTCTGCCTATTATGGTCTTGGCCGTTGGTTCTGAAGAATGATGCTAATCAATCCATCACTTTATTGAATACTATTACTGGACATTCTTTTTATGGATAATTAATTCCATAAAAAGTCATTAATTAAAAATATAAATAAATTGTATAGAAATATAAACAGTCATTCAGTAAAATGAATCCACATAACAAAGGGACATAAATAACACAGTAAAAATTAGAGTGAAAAAGGTTGACTGGAATTCTATTTTAGAAACTGAAAATTATGAAACTGAAAGTTACGGAAGAATTACTTTTCTTATATTTGACAAAATTAAAGTAAAATACCAATCATGCCTTAATATTTTAAACAAGCAAAGTATGAATTAAGTGTGGATTTTGGCATAATTTTTCCGACTAGATTATACCATTTACCATCCCTCACTTCATATTGACTTTTGTAAGATATTCAAGAGTTTTTCGTTTTCTCTCAAGATTCTTTCATCATCCTTCGATATTCTAGTCATTCTCTTGGAAAGCACACATCACACCGTCAATCTTAACTGATTTTCTCTTTGTTGACAACTGATACAGTTCTGCTAGAACTTCAACTGTCCACAACTTTGGGTGTAAATCAGAAGTTCTCTCTCTAAATTCACTTTTATTGCCTTCAAAAAGCCCTGCCCCTGTCCCAAGATTTTTCATTTTCCTTTGTGATTGATTTGTATTACATTCACATCACACGTTTATTATATCCAACAAGTACTGATGTTCATGAAATGGTTGGAGATCAGTGCTCATGGTAACTTGAGAGGGAGGTTTAAGTGAAAACTGATTTTAAAGTTCCTTAGTCACTGCCTTTATTTCCCTATACAAATTGATAGCCCTGAGGTCCCATCCACTCCTTGATATAGGAATACGGGTATTTAGCACTATGTCCTCTGTGCCTGGCACACAGCATGTGCTTAATAAATACTTCTCTATGACTACTCTTCCAATGAGAAAAAAAGAATAGCTGGAAAGGAACTTGAGGAGGTGGAATTTGAACCATTAGCCTAGGGATGCTTGGGTGTCTCAGTTGGTTGAGAGTCCAACTCTTGATTTCAACTCAGGTCATGATCCCCAGGCCATAGGATCAAGCCCCACATTGGGCTCTACACTGAGCATGGAGCCTGCTTAAAATTCTCTTTTTCCCTCTGCCCCTCTCCCCTTCTCATGCTCTCTCTTTTTCTCTCTCTCTCAAATTATAGATAAACATACAAACAAAAACAAACAGAAACTGTAAGCCTATAAGATAAGATCTGCATAGAAGGAAGTGGGGCAAAAACAGTACCCAAAGGAAAGGGTCCAGACCTTCCAGCAGATTCCTGAACTCTCAAGGCCATCCTGTGTCTTCTTAGAAGCATCCGGTCCCAACTTTCACAGCTCTAGGTTTCATCCTTTGTTAGACTTTAGGGGGAGTTCTTGAGAGAACCCCACTAACCCCTCAAAGTTTAAACCACTTACATGATTTATTCACAATCTCTCTTCTCCATTTAAACATTTTTCCACTGAAACCTGTAGCCAACCAATGGAAAGATTCTACTGTGGGTAGAAGTGACTGAGGAGGGTAGAAATATTCCAGTCATGTATTTGTCAAATGACTGAAGGCATAGACACAAAGACACGTGCATTTATTCATTCATTCCTAGAGTACTAAAGCTGGAAGGGACCTTCAATATCTAGCACAATGTTCCCCATGGTTTTGGTACCATTCTATCAGTAATATTTGGGCTGATTTTAGGGAGCATATGAATGGACTTTTTTTGAATTTTTAAAAGTATTATATAGGTATTATACATTTGCACACGTACGAGAAAAAATATACATACTCACATGAATCTGGTGATTATTTTTAAATTTAAGAAGGGAGTCCAATTAAAGAAAAAGCATTACTACTGGTACAGGTGCCATGATTCGTAGTAATAATTAACACTTAATGTAGCCCTTATCACACACCAACTATTACTCAAGGACTTTCCTCACATTAACTTATGTATTCCTCACAGCAATCTTCATTTTACAGATGAGGAAGTGGAAGCACTTGACCGAGGTCACATAGCTAGAATTTAGGGGAGCCAAAATTAGAAGTCAGGTAGTATGGGTCCAGGGATCATGACCATGGCCACGATACAAAATATGTGGTATATAAATAACCAAAGTTTGAGGGGTGCTTGGGTGGCTCAGTCAGTCAAGTGTCCCACTTCAGCTCAGATCATGATCTCACAGTTCGTGGGTTCGAGCCCCACCTAGGACTCTGTGCTGACAGCTCGGAGCCTGGAGCCTGCTTCGGAGTCTGTGTCTCCCTCTCTCTTTTCCCCTCCCTTGCTCATGCTCTGTCTCTCTCTCTAAAAAATAAATAAGCATTACAAAACAACAACAACAACAAAGTTTGAGAAACACTGAAATCATCTACCCTTCCCCACCGCTCCCTCTCTCAATGTCACAGATGACTAACCTGAACCTCCAAAAGGTTAAACAACATACTCAAGGTCAACAGGAATAACTGGAGATTATTCACAGAGCTATTATTAAAAACTCAGTATCTCCACGCCCAGATCTGCAGCCCGTACCTCCCTGCCAGGGTGCCTCTGAGCATCTTCCCTATTGGATCAGGATGTTTGATACGTAGTTTGTGCGGATTAACACCTAACATCAGGGCTGGCTCCATGGGCGCATAGGACCCCACATTTGGCCTAATGCTCTGCTGCTGCTTTCTTGAATTCTTAACAACCTTTTTTTTCTTAACAACTTTTTAACAAGGGGTTCTATGGTTTCATTTCACACTGGGGCCCGTAAATTACGTCACCAGTTCTGCACTAAATCTATGGTTTCTGGAGCACGAGAGGCACTCTGCAAACATGGTAAGGTGGCAGGGACCCTTGCCTTTGGAGTCAAACAGCCCAGGTTCAAATCACAGTTCTGCCACCTCTGTGTCTTGTGACCTTGGGAAGTTCACTTAGCTCCTTTGGGTTTCAGTTTACCCATCTGTAAAAATGCAGATTAATTCTACTCGTCTTCTTCTGGTTGCTGTTTGGGGCTTAAATAAGAAAATATTGCAGAAAGTAATAAGAATTATTTCTTCCCTGCCTTTCTCTTTAAAATCTAAAATGATTCATTGTCGCCCAGACTAGCTATCACATGCCAAAGTACAGCATGAACCTGTTCTGACTCAGGCTGCCCTCCCAGTTATCAGGCAGAAGAAAACTCCCAGAGAGCCTTTTGTAATCTTGCTGATAGCATAAACTTCAAACTCGCTCCAGAAATTGATACTCCACGACATGGGAGGGTGCCACTAGCAGCCTGGAGTTGGCCAGGCAGAGGACACAGGAGCTCACAGCTCGCATCCAGCTGCTGGCAACTAACTGCTTTAGCATCGTGGTCTTTGAGAAATGGTCCCTGAGTAATTTCTGCCTAGAACAAACAGTCTCCGTCCTGACTACACATCAGAATCACCCGAGCTGCTCCTGAAATATTCTATACCCAGGATCTCAGAGATTTTCTGATTTAATTGGTCTGGTGCAGCCAAGCACTGGGTATTTTTTTTTTTTTTTTTGAAGATCCTCAGGGAATTTTAATGTGCGGGCAGGTTTACAATGATCTAGAACAGTGGTTCTCCAAGTGTGGTCCCAGACCAGGAGCATCATACATGGAACAGGTTAAAAGTGAGATTTTAAACCCCATCCCAGACCTGCCAAGTCAAAATCTCTGAGAGCAATTTAGGTTTTAACAAACCCTACACATTGTTCTGATGCATGCTCAAATGTGACAAGGACTGGTCTAGAGAGAAGAATAAGAAGATATTAGCAAGCAAGGCAAATAATTTAATTATAAAAACTCCCTGTTTTTCAAAAACAAATTTTTGCACATATAAAATATATCCATCAAACAACCCCAAATTGGCTTATACAATTTTCAGTGATCTCATAGACTAATTATCCCATCTCTAAACTTCTGAGTCTCCAAGATGTCAGATTTTTATTTTGTTATTCATAGTATAACTTTCTTGGGGAGAACAGTAGAGATATTTTTAAGCGGAGCTTCTTATGAAACATTAGCTACTTTTTAAAAACGAGATTTACATAGTTAGGCTGAGTCATAACTCGATCATCTTCTCGGGCATATCTTTTTAACCAGCCTTCTCTAGATGAATCTTAATCACAGCATTTTTCTAACAATGTTTTGCTAAGCTCTGAACCTTTGGATGAGCACGACTCACTGAATAAAATAAGGCCCAAGTCCCAGCAAGATTACTCAGCACTTGTTTCTTTTCCTTCAGACAAGAGAGGTAACACGCACAGCAAATGTTTGATAATCCCCAGCAAAATGAGCACAGATCAGACTTCCTGTTCCTTTTCTCTCGGCTGATGCAGTTTTGTAAAAGAACACCTCGAAGTGTTGGGCAGAGTCTCAGGGAGCCTGAAACTAGCAGTTACCAGTGATGAGACTATACAGCAGTACTTTCCAGGTCTACTGTTCCCTGTGGGACCTGAGTATAAAATAATCATCGGGTGAACCAGCGCGTGGGCCCCCTCACCCTGAGGGCTGCCAAGTTCTCACCTGGAATTTTTTAAGCCCCTCAGAGAAAAACCAAATTCTCGTCTATAGATTTAGAGAACAGACACTAATCTGGCAATGAGCTTCGTAAATCCTGGACTAAAACATGGTTTCCAAAGGGAAAACACAGCTGTGGTCTTTACCTGCAGTATCATTTGAAAACCCTGTTGGAAATTGACTCAAAGCAGCCATTGTCGTGTAGGGAAGAGGAGGAGAAGAGGGGGGCCTTGAATGGGGAGCAGAGAGGACACCAAGATAAATCAATTCCTGAGGATATGTCCCATAAATCAGCTTGAAATTCTCCTTGTAGGCAGAGGAGAAAACAATTGGCAACTTCGACAAATAAGTCATGCTCAAAAGGGCAAAATAAAACTCATGAAGGCCAGGGTGAGGATGGCAAGAGGAGCAGCGCAATTCCAAGAAGGAGGGCAAGGGGGGAGGGGGGTCCTGCTACAGTCCAGGCTGCCTGCTGGCAGAGGGGCTATGCCGGGCAGGGCTATGCATGGAGAAAAGGGCCGGGTGATACCATGGCTCTGCACCCAGCAGCAGCCACAATATCGGCTGTCCTTTGAGACAAAAGAAGGAAGGGAGAGATGGCCATGGCAGAGACGAAGGGCCCCGGAGCAGGTGTGAACAGGGCCCCTGGAACACACTTAGAGCCATGAAAGAGTGGGCACTGGGCATCTTTCCCTCAGCATTATATTTGTAAGACTCATCCATGTCGTTGCTTGTGGTTTTAGTTCGTTCACTCTCCTTACCCGGCTGGCATTCCACTGTGATAATAATATGCCACAGTGGACTTATCCATTCTAGTGCCTGTGGACATTTAACTTGCTTCTACTCTGGGGCTATTACAGATAGAGCTGCTGTGAACATTCTTGTACATGTGTTTGGTGGACACATGAACATATCTCCCTTGGGTTTCTGCTGAGTTAGAAGTGGCATTACTGGCTTGCATTACTGGATTTTTTAAAATATTCTTTAATAAGATTGCATTCTGTTTCATGGCCATTATACCCCTCAAATAAAATAAGTCCCCAGTTCCATTTTGCAGATGGGAAACTGAGGCATAAAGTAATGTGACTTTGTATTTGATCAATAGCAGGGCCAGGAAGAGAATTTCTACACCCCCCCCAACCCCCCATTCAATCCAAGCCTGCTCTTCCTGGCCACACCATCTTAAACAAACCTTACTGTTATTATAATCAATGGGCTTGCGGTGGTATTTTTTTTTGGGGGGGGAGAGAGAGAGAGAGAGAGAGAGCTGGAGAGGGGCAGAGGGAGAGGGAGAGACAGAATCTTAAGCAGACTCCATGCCCAGCACAGTGCCTGATGCGGGGCTCGATCTCACGATCGTGAGATCACAACCTAAGCCAAAATCAGGAGTCAGATGCTTAACCAACTGAGCCACCCAGGCGCCCCTCTGGTGGTATTTTAAAAACTAGCAAAGCAGGAGTTGGTAGGGATGGCAGTGGGTGGGGAGGCCACCTTCTCATTACCATTTAGTTTTCATTTCTGCCTTGGCAAATGTCTGTTTTGGGAAGTCGATCCCAGAGCAGTAAAAATAAAAAAGACTCTGGGCATAACAAAGTGCCTCAGTTATCTGCCGCGGGCAGGGCTTCCTGCTGGAAAGTGCACCCCAGGAAGAGGTAGCTCCACCCAGCCTGAGGTCAGGTGGCCCACCTCATCTGGCCCTGAGCCTTGTTGCTGCCTACAGAGGACAGGAAGCCCCCAGGGGACTCTAGAGATCCAACATCTGCTCCTCAGCCAGACTTTGGGCCCGTAAGGTTAGAAATCTGCTGCTGCTGTCTATCTCCAGGTCACCCAGTCTCTTTTCAGACTTGAGGTTTTGTGCTAGGTTTTCCCCATATGATCCAGAGACACCCCCTTCCTCCTACCCCCTCATTTGTAGGTTTGGCGCCATTTGCTTAGTTTGCACAAATGGAGCAACACAAGTAGAGTAAGTTGTTGTTTGTCCCAGCATCTGAAGGCAGGCTTGGCATTTCTAAACCTTCCCTGGAGGTGCCCGGGTGGGATGGGCACAGCCATCAGTTTAGACCCAACAGATGAAAATTCCAGTGCCTTTTCAATCACTGACTTATTAACCAGTTCTTAACCTCTCTGGGATGATAGACGAGGAAGTATTTTCTACAAAGGGCTTTATGATCACAAAGTATTCTACTACATTAAAAAAGCCCACTAAATTGCTGAAGGAGTGATTCCTCATCTTGTCTAGCGTGAACCTCTCCTGGGCACATTCTCCACCAGGGAATTTCTGTCTGAAAGAAAAGCCAATGCCTCCTTTTGAATGAATATTTCCCTTCGCTGCAAACAGCCTTTTGCGGGACTCATGGCCATTACCTTTGACCAGGGCTGGCATTCAGCCCATGTGCCCGGTACAGCCATGTCTGTTTTTTAAAATACTGAAACCCTTCTGTGCCTGCTGCTAACTTGTTGCTGCCCTGAGCTTCTCCTCTCCCTAAAAAAATAACTCCAGCCCACCAGGGGGGCTTCCAAGACCCTACGGCAACAGAAGAGCTAACCCCCCTCTGATTTTTAACATCACCCCTGCCTTTCATTTATCACAGATATAAGACGTGTAACTACAAAGCAATGGATCTAAGTTTTTAAGACACAGCAGGATTAAATATGCAAATGTCAATTAGCCGTCTCATTCTTAAGGGTTCATTCCAAATGACTTCTGGCTTAGGCCAAAAGCGAATCCTCTCTCAAAAGATTAACTTTGCCATCTGTAACGGTTTGCAAAAGAATATGATGCCAGCCCCAGTGATGACTTGAATAACAGTGCCCCAAAACTCTATCAAGCAGTGATAGCATCATTGGAGTAAGTCTATAGCCTCATACGGTAAAGAGTATTTCCCCCACATGCACAATAATTCAGGGAAATGTTAATACTTCTGCATATCAGATAATCTTAGGGAATTATTATTAGTTTTTAGATGTGATAATGATAGTAAGTTAAGTATTTTTAAGAAGTCTATTTTAGGGGCACCTGGGTGGTTCAGTCAGTTGAGCATCCAACTCTTGATTTCGGCTCAGGTCGTGATCTCATGATCTCAATCTTGTGGGAGCTAACCCTGCATTGGGCTCCATGCTGAGTGTGGAGCCTGCTTGGGATTCTCCCTCTCCCTCTCCCCTGCTTGCACTCTCTCTTTCAAAACAAATAAATGAACACTTAAAAAAGAATGCTATTTTAAATATACGTACTTATTTATTTACAGGTGAAGCATAGGATGGAAGGGATTTGTTTCAAAATAACCTGAGAAGGGAGCGGTGGGTGGATATCAGGAGCAAACTAGTGATGACTATATGGGGTTTTTTATACTATTCTCTCCACTTTGATATATGTTTGAAATTCTTCAAACTAAAAAGTTAAGCAAGATTGATTGCAATCAGTCTATAGCCCTGGCAGGTGAGAGAAATAACAGAAGCACCCTGGATCAGGACACGGAGAGACCCCGAAGGATCCACAGTCCAACCACTAACCATGTTGCTGTGGAAAATCTCTTATTTTGTCCCGTGCCCAACTTTCCTGTCTGTGCGACGCACGTAATCGCAACCTTCCCACTCCCGGCCACACACACTCACACACACTCCTGAACAGGCAAGGAGGGATCTAAACAGGATAACATATGTATAACATTTTGAGCTTCTTGGGGGAAAGGCGCAACATAACGAATGTATCATTAGGACCTCAGCACCCGGAGGTGTTGTGCGAAGTTCAGTTTAGATGATTCAGAATTCCCAGAATCCCCACAGACTTTTCAGAAACTACCTCATGCTTAGTTTTGTAAGCCAGCTGAAGAAAGGAGCAGAAACAAAACACCCTGCTTCTACATAGGAGGCTTTTAGCAGCTCTGTTTACTCCTCCGACACAAAGCCTTTGTTTATGTGTGACAGATGGTAGTACATGCTTCTCTCCTCTCTCTCTCTCTCTCTCTCTACCTCCCTTCTACCCTCCCTTCCTCACTTCATTTGTTCCTGTTTCTTTGTCCACCTACATTTTTCCTTTTATTCAATCCTCAGTGCTTCACATCACTTTTCTTTTTTTATTATTTTTTTTAGAGACAGAGAGAGAGCTCACACAAGGGGGGAAGGGGCAGAGAGAGAGGGAGAGAGAGAATCCCAAGCAGGCTCCATGCTCAGTGCAAATCCTGACACAGGGCTCAATCCCATGACCTTGGGATCATGACCTGAGTCGAAATAAAGAGTCAGGCGCTCAACCTACTGAGCCACCCAGGCGCCCCTCACAACACTTTTCTTGAATTTACTCAAGAGCCAGCAAGAAGGATGAAGGCAGACAGAACACCAGACCTTTGCCCAGGTTGACCATATATTCCATCAGGCTGCATGCACAAGTCACTTCTTGGTTCAGAGCACTCATATTTGAAATATATTTTAGAAGACAAAATAATGCACCTTTGAAATTGTAGAGCAAACATTAAAAGGCCCATAAATATTTACATGGCAGATTTCCATAGGTTGCTTTCTCAAAGTAATCATAGTCAATGCATTCATGCACACACACACACACACACACACACGTTCCTTCAGACTCAGCCATTCCCAAACAACAAATGTAGACATAACCTCTTTTTTTTAATTTTTTAATTTTTATTTATTTTTGAGAGAGAGAGAGAGAGAGAGGGAGCGAGCAGGGGAAAAACGGAGAGAGAGGGAGACACAGAATCCGAAGCAGGCTCCAGGCTCTGAGCTGTCAGCACAGAGCCGGACGCAGGGCTCGAACCCACGAACCGTGAGATCATGACCTGAGCTGAAGTCGGACGCCCAACCGACTGAGCCACCCAGGTGCCCCTTTTTGTTATTTTAGACATAACCTCTCACTGAATATGTACTGTGATATGCATAGTCTATACACCAGCCTGCGGAGGAGAGGTGTGAAGGACTGGGTATGCAAGAGCCTTCTCTCTATCCATATAGAATGCTGGTTCTGCCCTCAGCCTGTTTCTTTTTCTGTAAAGGGAAGGTATTGCATTCATTCACAGCCTCTTTCCCAGCTCTATATATCTAGGATTCTATGAGGCTCTTAGAGAATTTCCATAAATTCTGGTGGAGGCATGGGAAGGTCTGTCGGAATACATGTCAAACCAGTGCTTGAATGATGAGCCACGTAATGGCACAGCAGAAAACTTAGGGGCAAAGGGAAAAGGGGGGGGAAATGGTATTAAGCTCAGTAGGAAAATAATTTGCTTATAAATAGGGTCTGAGAAGGGGATCAGAGATGCAAAAAATTGATATAATAGATACCAAGCAGGAATAGGAGGCAAGATTTGACACCTGCCTTGATGTCTAAGACAAAAAATAACAAAAAAGCAAAATTGGGCCAAAAAAAAAAAAAAAAAAAGGTGTGTGCCTGTTGATCCCACCTAGTCTCCTGAAATTTACTCTCAGATCTCAAACATGCTTCCAAAACAGGCATTCTTCAAGCTGCAGCATACTGGCCATTTTAGAGGAGGTCTGGATGCCTTGTGCTACACAAGGATGATAACTATCCCCGTGGCCACCCTCCGCCCCCAGACAAGAAAGAGTAAAGATCCGTGCTCAGAAAAATGAAGTTGCTATTTGAGAATAGCTACATCTGCAAATGATTAACTCCAGGATTTATTACCAATTAGGACTATAAATCTCTGCTTACTTTGGCTCCTGGAAAGTTGATTTCACTGGGGGATGGGGGAAGGGGTGAGGAGAAAGTCATTTGAGACAGGGAGGGAGAAATCTAAGCTTAAAAAGACACACTTCAAATTCAAAAGGGAGAAGGATTTCTCAAGTACCAAAGAGGAAAGCACACTTGACCCTTAAGGTTCTATGCAAACAGCTCTACAGATGCCTGCAGCGTTAGCAAAGTCAAAGGTGCTAATGCCACTCGGAAGAGGGTGTCTGGGGTCTGGAAGGGGGTTGCATAACAGAGTGCCATCCAGTGGCCAAGCCATAATGTGTCCAGAGTCGGCAATGGAGTATGTGCCTCAGGTTTATACTCCTGAGCTAAGGGATTCCCAGCCTTGGCTGACCATTGGACTCACCTGCAAAGCCTTAAAACATACCTATGCTTCGATCATATTACAGGCCAATTAAATCAGAATCTCCAGGGGTGGTGTTTGGGTATAAGGGCGGTTCAAAAACTCCCCAGGTGACCCTCCAGGTGAAGCCAGTGTTGAAAGCCACCGCTTATCTCATTCCATCCTCATGGCAACCCCAAGTTAGTATCTATCTTATGGTTTTCTAAAAGGGAAAACTGAGGCACAAAAAGGCTAAGTAACTGGTCCAGGGTTACACAGCTAATAGTGATGGGAGGCAGGATTTGAACCCATGGCTCACAGTCTTAATCATCATGCCCTATGACCTCCCAGGGATATGGTTCTCACTCATTCCAGGCCCTGAGCCTTTATGAGCTTTTCAAGGTGGAAAACGGGGCTCCTCAAACTATTTTGTTATTTCAAAAAAATTATAATAGAAATGAAACATTAGCCCTTATTAATGCTACCTATCAATTAGGAAGACACGTTTCTTTCCTTGGCTTGGAATGACATCAAAGTAAGGAGGTTGCACTGGAAAATTCATGCTCATCAGGAGTCCTCATTCTTTCATGCAACAAATATTAAGCGCCAGTTTTCTGCAGAGTCTATAAAACAGAACCACCCTGTGCAGGTAACCACACAATAGATGTTCTCAGGGCCGTAACAGTGGCATGCTCCAGACACTCTGAGAGCCCACAGAAGAAAGTAAACAGCTCTGAGTGGCAGTAATATAATAATACTCCTTTGGTGAGTGAAAAATGTCAAGGTAAACCATAGGGCAATATATGCACATTGCTCAACGGTAAGATAAAAGAGGGAGTCCCCTGGTGGAGGCGTGGGATAATATAATACTGTAAGAAGGCTGGGGACGCACTGTGGGTGATCCATAAATATTTAAGCCAGGGTGGAAAATTCAAAGTCCTGGTTGGCACCTCCATGAGTGTAGTGGGCTGGATGTCAACAGGGACGTGGGGACAGAGGCGACTAAAGAGCCCACATTCTGTCCAAAGCGGCAGCTGTTCTCACCTCCAGCTAAAACTGTCATATAGAAATGTGGGGACAGGGTTGTCAGACCTTCGGAGTTTTTTAGGGAAAGCTGTGAATAAGGGTTGCTTAATGCAAGATATCCCACTTTGAGTCTTTTCCAGACACTGTGCAGACCAAAGAAAACACATCCACCCCCAGCCATGCTTTCACCATTTGAGTGATCTCCCCGCTAGTCCCATGGATCCCCAAGCAACTGCTTATTCACCTGTGCCTTTCCCTCCGGCAGGTATGCTCATTTATTTTGGGTATGGCATCTGGAACAGCACCCTGGAAATCAGTGCTCGAGAAGAAGCCTTGCACCAAAGCACGTACCAGCGCTACGACGTGGATGACCCTTTCTCGGTGGAGGAGGGTTTCTCCTACGCCACCGAAGGCGAAAGCCAGGAGAACTGGGGCGGGCCCGCCGAGGACAAAGGCTTCTATTACCAACAGATGTCAGATGCTAAGGCAAACACCCGGACAAGTAGCAAAGCAAAGAGCAAAAGCAAACACAAACAGAACTCAGAGGCCCTGATTGCAAATGATGAGTTAGATTACTCTCCAGAGTAGGAGTAAACACACAAGAAACGTGTAGACACGATGGTGATTTCTTTTCAGTAACTTAACCTGTGGGCTAGAGGGTGAAAACATTTTTTGGCTCTCATTTCAAAACTCCAGCCTTCCCCCAGAGTCAGTCCCCAGTCATAGCCCTTCATTTGCTACTTTTGCTCTTCAGGATAGTTCTGTTGAAGGGTTGAACCTGGGTTTCGTCACCGATTCCCTTGTAAAAAAAAAAAAAAAAAAAAAAAAAAAAAACTAAACAGGAGGCTACAAGAAATTCTATCTTAGGTGCAACCATCAGAGCTGATGGCAGCAAATGTTTCCCAGGCCTTTGCTTTGCTGGTTGAATCCTTCTGCTTCTTACTGAGACCCCAGAAGCAAGGGGCTAACTTCTTGGGCCACACCGAGGCTGCAGCTCCTCCTGGAGATGTGCCAAAGCAGGCGGGTGTGGGCACAGGGCGGCTTTTCAGGCACCGGGATCACAAGGGCAAAGATCCTCTCAGCGCTGGTGGGCTGAGGACTGCTCCCCAGGGGGTGGGCAGGTGGGTGCTAGCACTTCCTCAGCCAGCAACACTTTGTCCTCAGATCTCACAAAAACGAATTCATGGGAGAAGACGCGTGCTTCTTTTTATTCCCCAAGGTTCTCAGTCTCCACACTATAACTTCAGGAACCAGCAAAGGTTAGGGACTCTGAGACCATTTCCCCAGAGGTTTCAGATTTACCATAAAGCAGTCGCACAGACCCCACAACATGGTGAGAAGCACCATCAAAGGCCTACTTACGTGCCCGGGAAAAAATTAAACAAGCATCTCTTGCAGCGAAGGCCAGAAGGGCATTGGCAGAAATTAACTCTCTGTCATACCTTTTCTTTTACCAGCCCCTAAGCTCCTGCTGATATAATGAAAGAGGGCAAAGTTGGAGCATGATTTCATGGCACTAATATGCCTTGAAGAAGTAGGCCGTTTGTTTTATAATCGGATAAAAATCTTTACAAGGAGAAGTGACCCAGCCAGTGAGATCACATTGCAAATTCTATTTCAGATTTCCAAAATTATAAATTGTGCAGTTTGTTGAGATTTGCAACCACTTGATTGGTGGGGGCTCCTCTGAAAACAAAGATGTGAAAGCACAGCTACTTAGGTAATCACATTCCAAGAGATCACATTTCACCTCTGAACCTTATTCTTCTGGAGTAGCTCCCTTTTAGACATGTATTTTGTCTGTTATTTCCCAGAGCAGGATTCACTGAAGCCCAGAGAAACACCGACCCAGTAAGGTCTAAATTGGGCCATGAGAGGGGCTCCTAAAAGAATTTTCTCAGAAATAACCTAGATGAGAGAACGTGCCGCAGGAAGAAAGCACATGGCCTCTAATCTCTCCTCTTGGGTTCCAGGGATTCCCACGGCTGCACTGAGATGTGCATGCGAAAACATGAAGGCACAGTTTCAGTCGAGCTAAAATCTTTGTGGGAGTTTCCTGAAAGGGGGACAAAATAGCAAATTTCGTGCCCTCTCTCTCCCGGATCTAGCATTATGCCAAAAGTTTTCCAGAATACATCGACTAATGTGAAGTGTATTCTTTCTTAACTGTTGAGGTTCCTGCCATCTTGGCATGCTTTAGGATTCTGAAGAAGAGGCAAATTCCATTTTTTCACTCAGTGAACACTGATTGAGAAAGTACCAAGGGCTAAGCGATGAGAAGGGAAAGAAGTGTAACATTGTGCCCTTGGGGTTCCCAGTTCAGGGAAGGCACAGCTCTGACGCCTGCCAAACGCAGACAAAACCACCAAGCCTGAGTCCTCGTGGATGGCGCACTGGGCTTAAAATTAAAGGTCAACTGAAACTAGTTTTTTAACACGCTTTTAAGTCAATTGCATATCACACCCATAGCCAATGTACGCCAATAAATTCAAGCAACTCCTATTTTCTAGATCTTCTTTTTCTGTATTAATTGTTCAGATTTCTGGTTCCCTGAGGTCATTCTGTCATTTTAACATGATGCATGGCAATGCCGTGTCTTCTCTCCCCTACACTTGACCATAAAGATACAGTAGCTGGTCTGTGAAATATAGTCGTGGGAATGAACCGGAAGCTAATTATCAGGAATGTTTTGTGAATACAAAGTTCTGAACTAGTTTTGAGATTCAACAAATCTGACTAAATCAAATAATAACGTGCTAAGCCTGAGATATCCAGATAGATGGGATGGGGCTGTATTCATTAAAAATTTCCCAAAAGAAATATGAATGCAAAATAACAAAATCTTAACATGGGTGAAAGAGCTTCCTTTTACTATTAGGGTTGAGTGTTAAGGTTACAATAGTCTGGTGGCAGATGTACGAAATTTCTGTAGCATGAGGAGAGAGAATGCACGCTTCGGTAAACACCACTGGCATATAGATTTTGTGAAGGTCCTATGAGCTGCTCTTTTTTCTGGAGCCATTTCTCCCAAATGGTATCTCCTTCTTTTCTTAATCCTGGCCTCTTCATTTCTCTAAAGTTAGTCATCTCCCTAGCAATCTTGGTTTTAAAAAAAAAAATCAAAAAACTTAGTATGATAGAAAAAGATTTCTTAAGGTAAGTTGACATGTTTTGTTCATGTTTCCCAGCCTCTGTGCAATGGTCCCAGATTTCAGAATGCAGTTTCAAATACCGTCAATGACTAGAATGATTCTATTAGTGTTTCCTAACAATTTCGCCAAGACCACTTTCTGGGATCATGTTAAAAGTGAGATCACCTTATAATTACTGAAGAAACTTAGCCCTCTTGAATGGAGTTCAAGGAAGACCTACATTTTATTGAATTCTTCTCTGCTGCAAAAGCTCTTCCAGGGAAGTTTCATTGTGCAAATTAGTAGTTCGGAACCAATTACTTGATTTTTTTTTTTTTGTAATTGTATTCTACTTATCGGTACTCTGCTTCATTTCAAAAGGATTTTGAGGTGGCCATTAAAATACATATAACACCGAAAAAAAAGTGAGGAGTTTGGATAAATTAAAAATAGAGATAGAAAGGATAAGACAAATCTAGAAGTGTGTTTAGTGCACAAACACAAAATCTTTATGTGCATTGCTAGATTTGCCAGTGAGGGGCAACTTGAAAAATAATGGAATTGTTAGTAATGACAAGAAGAAATACTTCTGCATGATAACAACAAATCTTTCCCCATGAGGGTAGAGAATAGCATAGACTATTGAAACCCACATATAAGCTTCAGACTTAGATTTTGTCAGAAACACGTGCCTGGCATATAGTGAATGCTCAATAAATATCTGATGATGAGATGGATGGATGAATAGATGGATGAGAGGAAAATGAAATGTCATGTATTCAACAACTTTTTGTGGAGTCCTTATTCTGTGCTATGGCATAAGAAATGAGGGAAATCAGGATATATAAGATATATAAATAAAAACTATAGTGAAGGTTACAGGTGAGATGAGGGAATTACAATGTGAAATTGGAGTTCAAGTATGGAAAAGACCTCCTTCCGTTGGAGAAAAAAAAAATGATAGGGAATGCAGCCCTTGTGTCGAGCCTTGTGGAATGGGTGGAATTCTGCCAGGTAGAAATGGGGGAGAGGCTTGCCAAGTGGAGAAACAGCATGCATAAGGTGGAGACTGGCTGGTAATCTGCACTGTGACTAATAATCTGTACTGTGCCTCCTTCAAGGGAAGGCAAGAAGCTAGTTTGACAGGAGCTTATGCTGTCTGCACGACTTATATATGGAACAGTAAGCAGTAATGCTGAGAAGGTGGTCAGGGCTTACTCACTGATAGACTGGAACAGCGAACTAAACTGGCTGGCTCTCTCTGGGTGGGGAGGCACTGGGGAAATGAGGAAGGTATGAGTCAGGTTGGACTTTAAGAAGCTGGGCCAGTGGCCTCATCCGCCTGTGGAAGGAGCTAACAGACCACATACACGTTTCAAATTGACTTAATACACTAAAGGGGAAAATATATCCAAATTAAAGCAATGTACGGTTGATTCTTCTTTTGAATCCTGATTTCATCGTTAACCTAGGAAAAGTATAGTCATTTAACGTGTAGACAGACAATACGAAGTTATTCACAGCCACTTCATAATTTTCTTTTTTTTTTTTTAATTTTTTAACGTTTATTTATTTTTGAGACAGAGAGAGACAGAGCATGAACGGGAGAGGGTCAGAGAGAGGGAGACACAGAATCCGAAACAGGCTCCAGGCTCCGAGCTGTCAGCACAGAGCCCGACGCGGGGCTTGAACTCACGGACCGTGAGATCGTGACCTGAGCTGAAGTCGGATGCTCAACCGACTGAGCCACCCAGGCGCCCCAACCACTTTATAATTTTCAACAATAAGTTTAAACGACCAAACCTGACAACTTTTTATATCTAACTAATCTAAACAGTAAAACCTCAGCTCCAGATTTTACTCAGCTTGACTGCAAGGCCACATCGAACTGGAGAAAGGAATTGGATGATAGAATTAGGCTAAGGGACACCTGGGTGGCTCAGTCGGTTAAGCCTCCGACTCTTGGTTTCAGCTCAGGTCATGATCTCACTGTAGGTTTGAGACCTGCATCCGGCTCTGTGCTGGGGTGGGGGTGGGGGGGCGGAATTTGTTGAATTTAACGATCCATTTGTCTAGATATAAAGCCAGCGATTATTGGGAAACAAAACATGAACTCCTTCAAAGAAATGTCTTTCCCCTATTCTCCTGAAAAGAATTGATCAACTTGACCTCCTTCACATCACACTTGTTGGAAGTCTACAAGGGGCTACCTTCTCTCTGTATTATAAACAGAGGCTACAGGAGTTTGAGACTCAGCCTAAAAGACCAAAGGAAGTGGCTTTCCCCTCACCCCAGCTTTCACCAGGGGCTGAGATGTCAGTGGAAGCCCATGGCGGGTCAGCCACAGGTTGACCTAATTTTGTATCTCAGAGTGGAAAAGTCAGAAGTCAGGAACCACGTCTGAAGGCAGGGAAGGGACCAGCTCACTGAATCCAGGTGGAGTTAATGGCCCCTCTTGGATGTAAGCTTCCAGGTTAGTGACCAATCCAGAGATGGCCTTAATTTCTTATGCTGGTGGGAGAGGGGGCACAAATGAGACACACACTCCAAAGTTTGCCACTAGGGCTTCATGGCAGTACTCCATTTTTACGCCATTTGAAACAAGACTAGTCAAGGAAGGTGTTTCCAACCAAAATGTCCACAGAGCCTCCATTACTTCCATATGCTTCACCTCCCTGACACTGAGGACCCGTTTATCTGCAAGGGCCCTTTGAAATCCCTAAGAGAGAGAGTTACCAGCTGGTAACCACTGAGGCCTGGCGGTGAAAAGAGCCAATATTTGTAATTAAACAGCAGGCAAACGCAGAAACGGCATCCCGAACCACAGGCTCCATGGCGAGCAGGAACCCGGATGTTGTTTCATCAAAGAGCTGACTTTGTATTTCTCAGTTAGAATGGTGATGGGTGGCAAAAAGCCCCTTTCATGTACACAACCATTAGCCCTGTGTCTATTTTTTTTTTTTTTATCTAAGACTTTAGAGGAGAAGCTATTGTAATTTCCTTTCCTCCTCAGGAGCTACTGCTTTCTAAAATGCTTTCCTTTTCTGGCTTGGCTTGAATGACACATGCATCATTCTGAAATACCTAGGCCATTGTCTTTTCTCAAAATTATTGCTCTAAAATAATGTTCTTTTTTTTCTTTTAGGGCTTAAAGCCCAACAGGGATTGGTGAGAGTTTTGAAGCCCATCAAAAGTGAATATATATTCTGCAGTGTCAACTAAAAGAGTGCTAGAGGGGCACCTGGATGGTTCAGTCTGTTGAGCATCCAACTCTTGATTTGGGCTCAGGTCGTGATCTCACAGGTTCATGGGATCAAGCCCCGGGTCAGGTTCTGCACTGTGAGTGCAGAGATTCTCTCTCTCATCCCAGTGCTTGGGATTCTCTCCCTCTCTCTCTGCCCCTCCCCTGCTCATGCTTGCACACTCTCATTCTCTCTCTTTCTCTCACTCTCTCAAAAATAAATAAACATTTAAAAATAAATAATAAAATAAAATAGTGCTCGAAATCGTTAAACAGTGTTCTACGTGCATGGCATTACCAAATTCATACAGGACTTCCGCAAAGTCAGCTTTGGGCTTGAAGTCTTCTGAAAACAGGTAGCTTTTATTTTTTACCCCAGGAGACCATTCAGTACATTTTGGTACAATAAGGAGAGAAAATGGCTCCGTATTAGAATTCGGAAACAAGAGCAGCCTGGATTTTTTTCATTAGGGACTCACCCTGTGCTTTTTTATTTTTTCTATTACACTTTCCTAACATTGACATTAGCGACATTGGCTAAAGAGAGTTGTGGGTCACATAAATTTCCCAGGCAGTGCGGACTTTGAAGGATTGTGCTCATTCCAATATCCAGAGGAGGAGAGAGGTCCTTGCACATCTCCGACTGATTGGTGTTGGCAATTGCCAGTTCACTGGTCTCACTCATGCTCCCGAAGGCGAGAATCTACGGCAGAAATCATACGTTCCCACTTTCCAAAGCAAAGACATGCCATGTTAGTGCTATGATGGCGCATAAATACCTCAACTGTCTGGGCTGATAGAGGGGCTGCGGGTTTTTAAGAGAGCAGCTATTTCTTCTTTCTTCTTCCCATGTAGTTATACCATCTAAGGACAGAACTCACTCGATATTCTAGCTTTTCTCACTGTGGAAAAGAAACATTACTGTTCAATTCATGTCCAAAGTTATAAATACAGCTTGTAAATCTTACTAACTTGTTTCATTTTTGTTTGGTCCTTGAGAAGTACAACTTGCTTTTTGCCGATGGTAATTTCTAGTGTCTTTCTCTGCTATTTTTCTTTTTTGGTGGGGGGAGTATGAAATTGCTGTATTTGCTGAAGTTTGTTCGTTTTGTGGTTTTTAATTCCCATTGGTGCACTGTACAATGGGGTGTTGTAGTGTATCATGAAGAAAGAAATAATTTGCAGATATGTTATGGGGTGTGTTTTATTTTCAAATGACTGTGGTGTTGATAATATATTGGTTTATCAAGATACTAAGGGAAAATTCTAAATTTACCAAAATGTGTATATTTTAATAAATGCATAAAGCTTTATTGTGTGCCTTTAAATTTAAAAATGGGTGATAAAGTCAGAAACAAAAATGTCTTACTATAAAATATACATAGTAATGTAAAGCTTTTACACAGAAGACTACCAAAAGAAAAAAAAAGAAAAGAAAAAGGAACTTCCCCCTATTTTGTTCACCTCAATCAGTACCTGAAGTCTGATACTTTCTTTCCATTCTAAAATGGAGACGAATAAGTGAATCTTGCCTTAAATGTTTCAGTTGTCCTTTGTAGAAAAGCCAGATAAATGAGCTCTTTTTTTTTTTTTTTGGAACTAATTGCATTACTGTGGAAAAATTCATTTTCAGAATAAAAATATTTTAAAAATTACAGCTAATCGACTATGAAAATTGAAATTTGAAGAAAGTCAGTGTCATCCTACCTTTCAAATTCACTTTATTTCCATGAAGAGAACTACAAGTTCTTCTTCAGTGGACTCTCAGGAGGACAGGAAGTGACCCAATCTCCCTCTGGTCATTTTCTTCTAACTTGGTACCAGGCTCCATCTGGGACCCCCCACTACACTGCTTCCAGAATTACCCCATCCCCAATACCACAAGACATACACACCTGCCCTCCATCCTCAGCACCAAAGAGCATTCCGACTCGTTGCCCCCATTCATTTTAGGGACAAACTGGAGGACCATTACCTGCCTACAGACAGCATTTCTGGTGGTTTAATTTATTTTTACTGCTTGACAGTACAGTGGTGACATCTGGAGAAAAGGTAACGTGGTGTGGTAGGGTCACATAATGCCACACCGCATGAGATGCAAAGAACCTGCCATGTCTCTATTTTCTGCAATGCGTTGATCTCCCTTGCCAGGGTCTACCTGCCTGGGTAGCAGGGAGAGAAAAACAAATTTTAAATGTATTCATTTGCAGAATCACGGCTGTCTTCTAGTTTAGTCTCTTTTTCGATGATTGAGTCTCTTTGGGATGCAGGCTCAGTCTTTTGGATTTCCTCCCCTCCCCCTTGCTTCTCTCCAAAATGACATCTGGGAACAGAACCTATAGGATCTCACAGAAGTTGGAGGGGGTGGGGGTCGGGGGAGGCTAGGCGAGCAGATGAGAACTAAGGTGTTCTGGACCCTCTGCTGCTGCCGAATGGCTACCTGGACTGTTCCCTGCACAGGTGACCATGGAAAAAGAACTGGCCCGTCTAGCCATATGGATTTCATGATGACATTCACTTCCAAAGTCCACACTGAATCCCAGTTGTGAAGTTCCTGCACACAGATGCTCCTTGGTATGATTCCAGGCTTCTGCTGGTCCACCAAGCCCTCAGCACTTCCACTTTAGAACCCACTGCATCCCCTCTGAGACCTGGGGCAGGACCACCACCACGGGCCAAAGTATCCAGTCACTTCTGTCACTAATGACACACTATTATTTCTGGGCTCTGCTCATTGATGCTTATAGCCCATGATTGCAGCTTCTAGCCTGTGGTGTGCTGCAGCCTGATCCTGAGAACAATTGTTAACTTTTCATAACTTTTGTGAGTCAGTTGCTAAAGACAACTATTATTAAAACTCGGGGCGCCTGGGGGGCTCAGTCGGTTGAGCGTCCGACTTTGGCTCAGGTCATGATCTCCCGTTCGTGGGTTCGAGCCCTGCATCTGGCTCTGTGCTGACAGCTCAGAGCCTGCAGCCTGCTTCGGATTCTGTGTCTCCCTCTCTTTCTGCCCCTCCCCTGGTTGTGCTCTGTCTGTCTCTTTCTCTCTCAAAAATAAATAAATGTTAATCAAAAAAAAATTTTAAAACTTAACTTCTACAACCTTACAATCAATTGTATTGAAAACAAAGGTAATAAATACTCAAAACTAATTACTACATTTAACTGTTATCTACTACATTTAACTTTTCTTGAGGTTATTTACAACCGTTATATCTGTCTGGGGAACACTCTACAATCATGTGCTATCAACATCTTTTCCCAACTTCGTGCTCAGTGAGTTCACACTGGTAGCTTGAAATCAGCCATGGTGGGAGTATTCACACCGTGCAAATTGACACATGCTACAAAATCAGGGTCTGTTTGTTTGTTTCCAGAGAGCTGTCTGTTAGACATTGATAAGCACACCACCGCTTATATCCCTGCCAGGTAAGTATACCACTAATCCGTCCAGTGTTTTCAGACGTTATCACTCCTAACACAACCCTGCCCACAGAGAGGGGAAAAGCCTGGACAAGTATTTTTCCCTTTCCATTCTACCTCCGTTTCTCTTCTTCTCCCCACCATCCAGCAGGACCAGCAGGGGTTGGCTCTCCACTCTTCTCTCAGTCTGAAAAAGGATTTTCCCTACATATTACCTCCCTCCTGAGGTCTATACGCCTTGGAACTCTGTCTTACTGGTGAAAGAGTTGCCCGTTTGTTTATCTGTAAATAGTAGCCAAGGAGACTCACAGGACAACCTGGAACTGGGGATCACCAGGATCAAAAGAATTGGATACATATTCCAAAATACAGCCTCATTACATGGGTCTTAATGTTGAAAGGTTATTTAATACCAAGCGTTAGTGAAGATGTGAAGAAGTTGGAACCCTTCAACTTGCCCTGGTGGGAAAGTGAAATGATGCAGCCACTGTGGAAAACAGTGTGGCTATTCCTCAAAAAAAAAAAAAAAAAAAAAAAAAAATAGATTACCATATGATCCAAAAACTCCACTTCTGGATATATATCCAAAAGCATTGAAAGCAGGGTCTCAAAGGTACTTATTCACAGCAGCATTACTCACAGTGGCTAAAACAGGAAAGCAACCCAAGTGTCCATCGATGACTGAATGGATATGTATATATACATATATGTGTATATATGTGTATGTATATATAAAAAATGGAATATTATTCAACCTTAAAAAGGAAGGAAATCGTGGGCACCTGGATGGCTCAGTTGGTTAAGCAACTAAATCTTGATTTTGGCTCAGGTCATGATCTCATGGTCCTTGAGATCGAGCCCTGTGTCAGGCTCCATGCTGGGTGTGGAGCCTGCTTAAGATTCTCTCTCTCCCTCTCGCTCTGCCCCCCTCCTGTTCACTTGCTCCCTCTCTCTCAAGAAAAAGAAAGGAAAAAGAAAGAAAGAAAAAGAAAGGAAGGAAATCCTGACATACGCTACATCATGGATGAACTTTGAGGACATTATGCTGAGGAAGCCAATGACAAAAAGATAAATACCATCTGACTCTACTTATATGGGGTACCTGGAGTAATCCAAATCATAGAAGCAGTAAGAAGGGCTGAGGGGAGGGGAGAACGGAGACTTATTGTTTAATGGGTGCAGAGTTTCAGTTTTGCAAGATGAAAGAGTTCACGAGAGGATGCAGTGATGGCTGTGCAACAATATGAATGTGGTTAATAGCACTGAACTGTATGCTTACAAATGGTTAAGATGATACGTGTCAGGTTATGTACATTTTCCACAATTTTTAAAAGTGAAAAAGATTCAAAGGTTGTTCAGAGTATCAAAGCCGCTGTATAGGCATTTTCTCCTTAGGCCATAACTGAAAACCTTTGTTTTATTCAAATGCCAGTTAGTTAACACACAGTGTAGTCTTGGTTTCAGGAGTGGAACTCAGTGATTCATCTCTTACATTACACCCAGTGCCCATTCCTAAAAGCACCCTCCTTAATATCCATGACCCATTTAACCCACCCCCCACCCACCTCCCCTCCAGCAGCCCTCAGTTTGTTCTCTGTATTTAAGAGTCTCTTATGGTTTGCCTCCCTCTCTGTTTTTATCTCATTTTTCCTTCCCTTCTCCTATATCAAAACCATTTTAAAACTTAAATGCCCCATTCGAAATTTAAGGGACCCCCATATCCCAAACACTAAACATTTTATTTCCAACTATTAACAGTTCAGTGCCTGGCAGTGAGAGTCCTTTCTGTGTCAAGGTCCCCTCCTCTCTTTTGCCCACGTGCACCTCTTCCCCCACCTGAGGATAGGTTTTTTTTTTTCCATTCTCACACTGGCCTGAATCAAATCAAGAAAAACTCTAAGCTATGAGGCTCAGAGAGAAAACCACACACACATCCCATTTCTATGACCTAGAAAATTTGAATTCTCCAAGCTTTTATTACATATATGTGTAATCCTGATGCTTACCCATCAGAGCCATTTAGAGTGTTTTCGGGAAGGGATGAGCCAGCCCTCTATAAGTCAATTAACTGGCTGAGATAAGTGCAGTGGCAGGCTTTCCTTCAGAGGAGGGAAATACAAATGATTTGTGACTCTAATTAACTTCAAACACAGCAACAGGAATACAATTTGGCACAGAATCCGAAGAGGAAATAGTCCATCTAAATTCAATTCTGGTGGCTGGAAGACTGTAATTGAATTTCCTTCCTAACAGAGACACTCCTCACAGGGCAGGGTGGGGAGGAGAAAGGGGGTTTCCTAGCAATGGGGTTTCCCTGTTCTATGAAGCTCCGTGTCCAAAGCAACCCCTTTAATGTACTGGAAACTATTCAAGGTGTGGATACAATGTCCTCCACTTTCTCACCCAGCCTTGTCAGTCTTGTAAAAGAAGGTGGAGGAGACTGGGCTGATCAACCCACTGGAAAGGGCATGGGAAGGAGGTAGGCTGTGAGCCTTGAAGACCAGCAGAGAGAGGACACCTCTGCCCTATCTGCTCCCTGAGGCCCAAATGCCTCCATTGGAAACAAAGTCTGGCATTCCTCAGTAAGAAAGAGATCTTTAAATGCCTTCACAGTTAACTCCCCTTGGAAGAAGGAACACAGTGTCTTAATTCAATCATGTTGAGATATGAATGACTGATATTAGTTCCTTCTCAGAAAGTTGATTTTCCCTGGTCATGGGAACAGAGTATGAGGGCCCTGGGTGCCTGACAGGGGTTTGGGAGCCTCCCAGAGGTGAAAATGTCACAGAAGGAAGAGGCCAGGGTCCCAAAGACACACTTAGCCCCATTCACTTCACAATCTTGCTGAGAGCTAAATCTAAATACAGCAAGGGTTTAGATACCATAAATCTGCCTTGAACTGATGCCCCCAAGATCACTCTCAGGGGAGAGCTGGCAGGTGAGGTGCAAAGAGGTTTGGACTGCTAGAGAGAGACGGTATTCCAGTCCTGGCTCTCCATAGCTGGTTCTGTAAACCTTGTTTCCTCATCTATAAACAATAAGTTGACCTGTGATTTCTAACTTTCCAGATCGCTGCCATGAGGGCAGTGAACACAACTCTCTTGCTTCCTACTGCACCTTGGCACCTAGTGCAGAGCCTGGGATGCAGGAGGCCTTCAAAGAATATTTGTTAAACGGATGAATGACTGGAAGTTGAGTTTTCCTTCACCATCCAGAGGCCCTCCCTACACTTTTGCCAAAGTGGAGAACAATTTCAATCACACTATTAAATATTGGGCAGTTCACCTCTCTGACAGATTTCAGATCCTTTAAATCAACTCTTTAGAAATTGATCCTAAGAAAATAAATAATCAGAGATATGGTCAAAGGTTTATGCCAAAGACTATATCTATAATTACAGGGGGAAAATACCAAAACATGGAAGTCAAACTAATGTCCCAAACAGGAGGTTGTTTAAGTAAATTGCAATGTAACTGTAGAACTCAGTAATGTACAGCCAACCAAAACTGTCTTCAAGGGGCACCTGGGTGCCCACGTTTTTCACCATGGAAAATGTGTACCGATACAACTTTGCATTGCCTTGGGGATATGGCATGTCACACAGAAAATGATCAATAATTTTTTCTTAAATTCGATCAAACAGAGTTTCATCCACACCTGCCAAAAATATATTTTCAAAATGTACATGTTGTTCATGATTTATAAAGGAAATATATCCTTCTCTAAGGTCATTCCTCTACTTAAAATCTCCACTGGCTCCCATTTGCCAATAGAATCAGCCCTCCATAGCATATATCCCACCAGTATCTCCAGTCTCATGCCTAACCCTCCCCCAAGCGTCCTATATTCTGACCCCATCAGACTCCTGAATGTGTTCTAAGCCCATTCTCTTGCCCTCTTCTTGAATGTCCTTCACCCCTCATCCACTCAACAAACTCCCATTCATCCTTAAAATTCCTCTCAAATGCATCCCTTTTCTGAATTTCTGGAATTTAACCTCTGCCCTACTGACTCCTCTCCCAACTACATGTTCCTATAGCATTCTTTTTTCCTTAATGTATCTAGCATTTTCCATGTTGAATACAGTTATTTGTTTATATGTCTCTTCCCTGCACTAGATCAGGTGCATCCAAAAAAAAATAACAAAGAAAATATTAGAACTACTTTTCCAAAATTTAAAATCTAAAAAATGAGAACAAAACTAAGCCTTATGTTCAATAGATTATTATATAAAATTAACATATTACAATATGCTTATTATAATACATTAATATATATTATAATATACTTATAATCTGTATTAACATACAACAATAACATATTCAATGGATGAAGTATAAGACTTAATTTTATTTGTGTTATATTGTATTAAGTAGCTTACTATGGATTACTCAGAGCCACATATTCATCAGATCATCACTGCGAGGATCTAATGGTCATATGGGTCCCTAAGAACTTCTGAGGACTGAGAAGAGGTAGATAGCACCACCCTCACCACCCTCACCATTTCATTCAAGTTATGATATTTTGTATATTACAAATACCCATTTAAGTGGATTTATGGATTGCATTGTCTGTTTTTATTAAACTGACCCCACACAAAGAGCTGTCATTTACAAAGCTTCCTACAAAGCATAAACTAACAAATTGTGGCAGAAACAGTGAAGCCAAAAGTACAAAAGTTTGTTATCTAAGAATTTAAAAAAAAACATCGTTAGTCTGTGATCTTATAACAATTCATGAAAAACAATTGCTTTTGGGGGGGGCCTGGGTGGCTCAATTGATTAAGCGTCCAACTCTTGATTTCGGCTCAGGTCATGATCTCACAGCTCCTGAGATTCAGCAGCCCCCTCCACCCCCACTCCTCCCAGCCCCGAGTGGGGCTCTGTGCTGGCAACTGGAGGCCTGCTTGGGATTCTGTCTCTGCCCCTCCCCCTGCTCTCTCTCTCTCTCTCTCTCTCATAATAAATATTTAAAGAAATTGTTTTTGTGGGGTGCCTGGATGGCTCAGCTGGTTACGTGTCCAACTTCAGCTCAGATCATGATCTCACAGTTCATGAGTTCGAGCCCCGCGTCCAGCTCTGTGCTGACAGCTCGGAGCCTGGAGCCTGCTTCAGATCCTGTGTCTCCCTGTCTCTGCCCCTCCCCAGCTCACACTCTGTCTCTCAAAAATAAATAAAACGTTAAACAAGAAAGAAATTCCAAATCCTAACACACAGAGGGAGCCTTTGACAGCCTCCTGGTCTTGACACTGTCCACCCTCCTTGGGCTAGGAGGAGAAGTACAGGACTAAAGAATCAGAACCCTGACCTTCTCTGCCATCCTGAGGCCAATCTTTAACCAAAGCGAGGCCCTACTTCCCTTTTCGGGGTCTTGCGGGATTGAAAGTAGCTCAGAAAGACCTTCTGACCTGGAGTGCTCTCTTCTTTTACTTTCACATTTTAAACACAAACTGGTTAACTTCAAGAGGGCTCTGTACAAAAATCTTATTGTTTTTCTAAAGAGGTCTTATTGAGTGATGGGTATTTTGAGGGTTTTCCAGCACAATGATTTCTCTGCTAAAAACAGAGTGCGCTCACTCGTTTTGGTATTTGTTTGCAAACCAAACCCATAGACTGAACATTGGCCATGTCCCCTTCCTCCCCTCTCCCATCCCCCTGCTAACAAGTGGTAACCACAGTGGCCCATACCTAGCATACAGATTATGTATGATCTGTCATTCATTAGGACTTCAAAGCCTACAAAAGAGTTCACTCCCTTCAGAAGCTAATTCCCCTTATTTCCTGAAAATCCATTTGTGGCCTGGTGGAGAATATGAGTCTACCTTTCCTCTTTCCAGAGATACAAATATCCAATAGTTCTTATGCCATAGAGAAGCTTGAGTTCCCTTTATTTTCCAATTGACCACAGATAAATGATCCCTTTCCAAGAATAATTGTTTTGAAAATAGGTCCAGAATTTAACTCTATTTCTAAACTAACATTTTTAAGAAGGAGAGGATTTATGTTAAAGACTCTTACACTAATTTTGTATCTGTCCTGTTATTAAATGGCTTTCCATAGTAATTCACTCCACTTTCTTAGGAGGCAAATTCCGTTTGAAGGCTAGAGTAGCATTTAATACTTCAGGCTTTAGAGTCAGAATGCAAAGGTTATAATCTTGGCTATGGAACCTGCAATTTACTTAATCTCTCTGCGCCTCTATTTTCTCATCTGTAAAAATGACTATGTGATCGTCCCTAACTCATGGAATGGTTGTAAGAATTAAATGAACAAAACCTGTGTGATGAACTCTGTTACTATTTTAGGTAAGATCAATACTTCTCTTTAAAGTCCTATGTGAAAGATGCATATTTTTGATATTGTAATTCTGCTCTAGTTTGTGAAACATAATTTAACTTCATTTCGTAAACTCCAGGTATGCTGTAGCAGTATCAGAACGGGCCTTAGCTTTAGAACACGTGCGTTCAAGGCTTTTACTTCGAGAGAGAGAGAAAGAGTGCGAGCAAGAGAGGGGGCAGAGGGAGAAAGATAGAGAATCTTTAAGCAGGCTCCGTGCTGAGCACGGAACCTGATGTGGGGCTCAGTCCCACGACTTTGGGGTCATGATCTGAGTCGAAATCAAGAGTCGGACACACTCAACTGAGCCACCCAGGCGCCCCCAAGTATTGATACTTGCTAGAGCTGTCGCTGTGGTTCATTACTTCATCTCCCTGAGCCCCGGTTTCTTCACATGGGAAAAAGGGGGTGATACTAATAGTTGAATAGACCGAATGTGTGTGTGTCCCTCAAATTCATATGTTGCCACCCTCATCCCCAAAGTGATGGTGTTTGGAGGGGCTGCCTTTCAGAGGTAATTAGGTTTAGATAAGGTCATGACAGAGGAGCCCCATGATAGAATTTGTGTTCCTATAAAAAGAAGGTCTAGGGGAGCCTGTGAGGCTCAGTCCGTTAAGTGTCTGACTTCAGCTCAGGTCATGATCTTGTGGTTCGTGGGTTCAAGCCCCACATCAGGCTCTGTGCTGACAGCTCAGAGCCTGGATCCTGCTTCGGATTCTGGGTCTCCTTCTCTCTCTCTGCCCCTCCCCTACTCATGCTCTGTCTCTCTCGAAAAATGAATAAACATTAGAAAGAAAGAAAGAAAGAAAGTCAGTCTAGAGCTTTCGCTTGCTTTCTCTTCCTACCCCATGAGGACACAGCAAGAAGGCAGCATCTGCAAACCAGGAAGAGACTCCTCACCAGATACTAGATCTGCTGGCACCTTAATCTTAGACTTCCCAGCCTCCAGAACAGTGAGAAATTAATGTTTATTATTTAAGCCATCGAGTCTATGGTATTTTGTTACAGAAGTCTGAACTAAGACAGATACCCTTCTCATAGAATTGTTAGAAAGTATCACATAGGTTTCCCTCAAAATCCATTCTCTTCTTACACATTTAATCGAGGAGCCTGGGGTGGCTTATTCGGTTAAGCGTCTGTCTCTTGATCTCGGCTCAGGTCATGATCTCACAGTTCATGAGATGAAGCCCTGCGTCGGGCCCTGTGCTGATAGCTCAGAGCCTGCTTGGGATTCTTCTCTCTTTCTCTCTCTCTCTCTCTCTCTCTCTCTCTCTCTCTCTCCCTCTGCCTCTCCCCTGCTCACTCTCTCTCTCAAAATAAATAAATAAATAAATAAACATTTTAAAAAATAATAATTGAAAATTTAGCTGGGTACGTAGCCAGCTAGAACAAAGGCCAGCTAGAACAAAAGCCAGGGCCAGCTTCGTGGACACATGACCTGTGTAGTCTCACAGTCCCTGAAAGAAGGGGGCCCCTGTACTTGGTTTAATTCTCTGTTGTTGTCATCTTGAAATTCTTGACAATTTTACCATTGAACTTGTGTTTTCTAAGTCAAGTCTAACAGGACAATAGAGTATGCATATGAATAGAGAAAATATGTGCAATACATGTTTCCAACATTTCTTGCCACTGTATTTTCATATAGCATTCACAAAGCCCCGCGAGCACAGAATTCCAGTGGATCCATGATGTATGGGAGTTCAGCAAGATTCAAAGCAAGCTCAAAGGTAAGAGTGGGTTATATCTATGACTGAGTATCACGGTCTGAATATTTGAGTACCCCCAAAATTCATATGTTGGAATCCTAGGCCCCACAAGTTATGGTATTAGGAGGTGGATCTTTCGGGAGGTACTTAGGTACTTGGGGGTGAAGCTCTCTTGGGATTAACGCTTTGATAAATGAAGCCCCAGGGAGGTCCCTCACCCCTTCCGCTGCATAAGATACAGTGAGAGGGCACTGGCTGTGAACCAGGAGGAGGGCGAACGCCACCATGCTGGTGCCTTAATGGTGGGCTTCCAGCCTCTCAAACTGTGAGAATAAATTTCTGTTGTTTATAAGCCACCCAGTCTGTGGTGTTTTGTTATAGCAGCAGAAACAGACTAAGACACTGAGTAAGCAAGTGCACTGACAGTCTCCAGAGGCCACACCTACCATTCAAACCACGGCTCACTTCAAACAGAAAGAAGGCAATGGAATCCTAAGAAACACGAATGACCAAGGAACCCTATCACATCCTTGTATTAATTCCCTGTATTCGCCAACTACTTTATACTGAAAAGGATGACAGAGAAGGAAAGGGAAAAATAGGGCAACTTACAGTTCCTTTTCATTTCAACCTTTCCTTACTCATCAGGAAGCTGAAACGAGAGAGAATTGGTAGACTGGGTGCATGTCAAGAAGTAAAATAAAAAACAATTTAGTTAGCTTGGTGCAATGTTTCCACAGTTCTAATAAGAATTAAGTGCTAATAGATGCATGAGCGACCAAATACAAATTGTGGGATTTTTAAGTTTCTGCATAAAAGTAAAATGTTCTTATATTTACATTTAAAACAGACATTCCAGGGGTGCCTGGGAGGCTTAGTGGGTTAAGTGTCCAACTCGTGATTTTGTGTCAGGTCATGATCTCACAGTTTTTGAGTTCGAACCCCACATTGGGCTTTGCTAACAGTGCAGAGTCTGCTTAGGATTCTCTCCCTCTTTCTCTCTCTCTATCACTGTCCCTCTCAAAAGGAAATAAATAAACATTTAAAAAATAATAAAACAGGGGCGCCTGGGTGGCTCAGTCGGTTAAGCGTCTGACATCAGCTCAGGTGATGATCTTGTGGTTTGTGAGTTCGAGCCCAGTGTCGGGCTCTGTGCTGACAGCTTGGAGGCTGGAGCCTGCTTCGGATTCTGTGTCTCCTCCTCTCTCTGCCTCTCCCATACTCATGTCTCTCTCTGTCTCTCAATAATAAATAAACGTTAAAAAAATTAAATAATAAAACAAACATTCCACAATATAAAGAATAGTAAAATTCGTGCTAGTAATTTAAGATTTTAATTTTTCTTTACCTAGAACAACATTAAATGGCAAAACAAAACAAAACAAAGTGAAAGATCATGACAAGTCAAAAGAGAGACCACAGGAAAAGGAAAAAACTTTACATTTTTGTTATCTTTAACACTTTTTTCCTGCTTTTTCTAAAAAGAGCTCCACATTTTCATTTTACACTGGGCATTGCAGATTACATAGCCAGCCCTGATGAAGATTGTATTTCCCAACCTCTTCTGCAGCTAGATGTGGCCATGTGACTTACTACAATCAGATTCCTGTGGCAGCTTCAGGGAACTATCCCAGGACATAGTGGGCATGGGCCTTTGCCTCTTTTCTTCGATCCTTTTTCCACCTGCAATGTAGATGCTGCCATCTTGGAGCATGAGTTCAAGAGCCACTTCTAGGATTGATGAAGCAGTGTGTTGGAAGGAGCCGGGGGTCCCTGAGCACTTTGTGAAGAAGAATCATCGTATCAGGCCAAGACTATGGATTGCCAAATTTTACAGTTTGTGAAATGCATTTCATGAAATGACTCGTGTGTGTGGTAGCATATTGCCTATGTTAGTTATTCGATAGACGCCTAGATTTTTGTTTTGATTGGGTTTTTTTAATCGACTATGAAAAGAAACATTACTCCTCATATTTTTAGAGGAGGAACAGTTCGGCAGCCTCAGACCACCTACAGTTTCCAGCATGAAGGTCACTGTCTCTACTGTACTGTGCCCATTGTACCTGGTCGTGTCTTTTACATGCATGTCAGTGCCAGGTGACTCAGCTGTTTTTGTTGCCCTTAACACAATAAAAACTGAGTCCCAACCCCTGGAGAGAAAGTTTTTAAATCACTCAGAAGAGAAAAGATTGACACCTTCCACTAAATTCCAGCCCTAAGGAGAAGCAACATGCTTCTCTGCAGAAGGTCTCAACAGGACATTGTGCAAAAGCCTTGGGAAGGCACTTTCTGCCAATTCCTCAGTGTTCGGCTCATAATTAAATCAATAGGTTTTATGTAGTTTAGGGATTGGCTGACTTTCAGCCAAAAAGGTGCCAGGTTGAGAGATGACCTAGTCAATACGCCTTTATATATCAGATAGTCTGTGAACTCCTATCTTTAATCTGCACTAACGTGCTTCTGTTGGCATTTTATTTTCCCCTCTCAGTCAGGGTGTAACTCTCCGACGTAGATTAAGGATGGCAATGATAAGAAGCTACGGCATCCTTATTCATGATGTGCCTGACTATGCCACTAGCCTGTGCATTATCTGAGGGCTGCCTTCCTGCTTATTTTTATACCTGGTGGCTAATGCATGGCTGGCACACAGCAAGCACTCATTAAATGTCTGTTTAATCAATTAACTAGTCAAATGACTCAATGAGTGAATAAATGAATAATACAATTTTAGCAGATGCTCTTTAAATCTATTTTATTTTATATTTTATTTTATTTTATTTTATTTTATTTTAACTCAAGTTAGATAACATACAGTGTAGTCTTGGCTTCAGGAATAGAGCCCATTGATTCATCTCTTACATATGACACCCAGTGCTCATCCCGAAAAGTGCCCTCCTTAATGCCCGTCACCCACTTAACCCCTCTCTCCCCCACCCTCCTCCAGCACTCCTCAGTTTTTTCAATCTATTTTAAATGACCAAAAGTCTAAGAGCTTGTGAATTTTTAAATAATAAGCTAGATTTCAAATCTTAATGTCAATAAGCTCTAGGGAAGCCCAGACCTAAAAACATGTGAATTATGTAGCTGGCACCATACACTGAAGGCCAACTTATTCAGAATTCTGTTCTATTCTGAACAAAATTGAGGAAAATATTTTAATTAATAACAGTTTTTTAAATTTACAGAAAATATAAATAGCTCTAGGGAATAAGTTTAAAATTTATAATAATCCACCAGGAGATTGTTCCTATAAAATATCCCTTGTTTGGTGGTAAGTGATTCTTTCCAAAAGACTCTGTAGATGAGATCACAGGGCAATAAGGCAGAGCAGGCCAATGTAAAAGAAGATTGTTGGTTGAATTAAACTTTCAGGTATTGGTAAGTGTAATGGACATATATTATTTTGGGTCCTCTCAGCATCATTGTGCCCTTTTCTGGTAAAAGCACTGTAACTTCCATTGGGGAAGCCATACTTTTTCTCATCCAGCAGGAAAAGAAATCTACATGGAGTATATGACCCAGGCCTGCCCCAATTTCCCTAGCTTCAGAGACTGGCTCAGGAGGAGGAACATAACCCTTGTACCTGATCAGATGCTCTCTTCCTGGTATTCAAATCTTAAGCTGAGTGACAAAACACTAAACATAATTGTTGTTCCTTCATCCTAGCAGTAGAGCCCTTACAAAATTGTCCTGTGCTTGCCCTTCTCGGAGTTTAGTTTTCCTGAAAAGTTAAGTTTTGTTCTCCAAAAATCTTTTGTGTGTTAATTTCATCTATCCAGAGTCTGTTTCTCTTACTCATAACCAAATCGTTTTAATAAGAGCCAGGTATCTTAGGGGCATATTGTGAAGCCTTACATGCTGAGCTAAGGCATTTGCACTTTATCCAGTGGGCAAAGGGAACATATCAAAGGATGTCAAGACAGAGAAACACATGTTGTCGAGATTTGTGTATGGATGTGAAGGCAGAAGATGGATAGAAGGAAGAGAGGGAAGAGTCATCCAGGAAGGAGATGATGTACTCTTGAGGCAATAAGGAGACAGTGAGAATGGACAGGTGAAAGGGCCCCCTGGGGTACAGCCTATGTAGCATCAATGGGAAAGGAAGTGGTCCAGAACCCAAGTTCTGGTTTTGGTTCTAGGGAACACAGTAAGAGAAGCAATCTCATCTCTGAACCTGAGCAGTAGAACTGCAGGGCAATGCTGAGCACTATTAGGAACATCACTGATTCCAGTGGAGAAGGTAGATTTGGAAATCAGTTTTGAATCAATATCTTAAACAAGCCTAGAAGTACCTATCTGTGAGGTACTTACAGGCAGCCTCTCAGAAAATGCCTACCCACCCACCCCCGGCACCCCCTCTGCCCTCAGCGACTTCCAGATTTTGTGACTCCCTAATCCTTGCACCTGCTCTGCCATGTTCAGACTTAACTGCCCATGTGCTCTGAGAACCATTCCCTGCCCTTCTCTTACTCTTCCCTCTATATTTCCCAGGTTCCCTTGACCTCTGCTGACTTCTGGCAAGCTCTGCCAAAGAGAGGCACTGTCAGAACACTAGAGGATAGGAGAAGGGGAGACACCAGGGTATTTCTCTTTCTCTCACTCTGCTTTGGTGGCTTCTTGAGCAGGGGCTGAGTCTCCTCCATAGTCCCAGATCCCACAGGACAGCCTCTCCCTCTGTGCTCTCAGCCGTTACCAGATACCCACCGTGGTCCCAGCCCTGAACAGATGGCCCCAGCTGTTGGGTTCTGGTCACATGGCCCCATCCCATTGCTTCTCCATCCCCTGCTAGTAGCTTCCTGCTCCTGCCGACTTGGTGTTACCTCATCACCCTGTTTGGCTTTTCAGCTGTTCCATATCTGGAACCAATCCCCTGTGCTAAAATCTCTGCTTGTAACCCTAAGTCGGTTTCTGTTTTCCGGAAATATGACTCAGCAGCTAGTATATGGGGGGCAAGGAAGGGGACAGTGGTGTGAGGAGGTGTCCGTGAGTTTCAGTTAGGATCAACACTAGTGATGAAACCCCAGCCCTCCGCCCTGCATAAACATACCACAGCAGCAGCCCAAACACGAGACAGCCTCAGGCTCCGGGTCTAAGTCAAACCGTTCACAGGGCCCTCTATGACAGGCGACTTTTTTAATTACAAGTGACAGCACACCAGGTCAGATTAGCTTTAAGCATAAACGATGGTGCTGGTTCCCAGGTCACCTAGAACTAGAAACCTGAATATTGTTGGGCTCTCTGCCCTCCCTACCCCATTTCTTCTCTTTCCCTCCATTCCTACAGATAAGCTGCTTCACAAAGTTGATGGACGCCATGGAGACTGGAAAACTCTCCCGGCTGGAGAAGAAAGGTCACCTCATTTAGAAATTCCAGGAGAGAACTTGATTGGCCTGACTTGAGTCACACATCCATCTTCTGGGCCTTTCATTGTGGCAAAGGAGGAGGGTCACAGTCCCACTCAGACCACGCAGCTAATGAAAAAAGGCACAACGCCCAGAGGAAGAGGAGAAGACTGGCATGGACAGCGTAGGAACTGTGCCTATAAGTACCGCCTCTTCCTAGTCAGAATTCTTTTGGTTGCAAGAGACAGAATTCAATTAAGAAAAGTAAAGGGGTAAATGAAGGTACTGGTTTGTGTAACCAAAGAGCATTTGTAAAGGTGGCCTCAGAAATGATGGAACCAGGTCCCCTTATACTCTCTGTTCTTTTATCCCTACTTCCCTCTGCATTTGGCCTCATATGCCCCAAGGCTCCCTTTTTCTGCAAGGCCATAAGTGCAGCTCTAAGAACTTCCAATCTCACATCTTCCCAGCCTGGCTCTCAGAGAGGAACGTGCTCTGACCCACAGCTCCAATAAAGGATGGGCCCCAGTTTTGGATGGGCCACCCCTGTCCTCTCAGGGAGAGCCTGAGTCAGGTGCTTGCTCCAAGACCAGGGAGGAAGGGTCAGGTAAGACAAAGGAAGTCCTCATTCTGATGGATTGGCTAGTTCAAAGAAGGAGAAGGTCCCCCAAACCATGACCTTATAATTTTACAGTCCTAGGAAATGAAGAATGACTCCCTAGAATATGGCCTTGGCAAAACAGCAAACTTTCTGGCTTCTAGTTTCTTCATTTGACCAGATACTCTTTCTGTAATGTTCTCTTCCAGTACCCACATTCACTGAAACTTTTTCAATGGTTCTCAAACTTTGGGGTGTGTCAGAATCACCTGAGGAGTCATTTAAAATGCAGATTCCCAGGCTCCATCCAGATACGGTCTCTGTAAGTCTAGGGCAGAACCCACAAATCTGCATTTACTGAATAAATCTTATGTTGGTGACCTCCTGTGCCATGCTTTAGAAATAATGAATGGAATGGTTTGAGATCCTTGCTTAGACAGTCTACGACAGAGGCACATAGGAACTGTGTTCTGGCTCAGGGAAGGCCAAGGTGGAGGAGGAAGGGTTTGCCACAGCCTAGAATCGAAGGGAAGAGCAGTACCCCCAGGTCAGCCTGTGGGCTGGAATGAACGAGTGAGGTCTCCTGACTGGACGCTGAGAAGGTTCTGTTCTGCTCATGGGAACCAAAGCAGGACCAAAGGAAACACCCAAAGGTCCCTGGCTGCCCTCATCCCCAACAGTCCTAGGCCTTTTCATGCCTCTAGAAGCACTCCTTTATGCATATTTTTTTTTCTGACCCTTTGTTGAAACAGAAACAAAAGCAGTCAGCAAGAGAAACCAGGTAAATTCTCTTTCCACCATACGCACAGGATTAACATTTAGAAGGTTTGAGGCAAGGGCAAGTGACTCGTTTTTACCATACTTCATCTTTATCTCAAGTTTAATAAATTATTGGGGGGAGGGGCAAATAAAATAAAGAATGATTCAGCTGGCAATGCTCGCAGAGCTTCCCACTCCTAACCAGCGCTATTGGGATCAGAGTGTTCCCAGCACAAGGTCTCCTGGAGATAAATGCTCATGTTTGGATCCCCTATAGACCAGAGTCAACTGAAGCAGAATTGTAATGTAGAGCAGGCTGAACTCCAGACCCCCACCTCCCCTCTCCACATCTTTTCTATTGTGAATACTTCTGGAATTTTCCATTGACTATTTATTACAAGTATTGTTTGTTTGTTTGTTTTTAAATTTTTAACGTTTATTTATTTTTGAGACAGGGAGAGACAGTATGAATGGGGGAGGGTCAGAGACAGAGGGAGACACAGAATCCGAAACAGGCTCCAGGCTCCGAGCTGTCAGCACAGAGCCCGATGCGGGGCTCAAACTCACAAACCACAAGATCATCACCTGAGCTGATGTCAGACGCTTAACCGACTGAGCCACCCAGGCGCCCCACAAGTATTGTTTTTATATAATTCCCTATCAACACAACTGAAATTTTAAAGATTTCAAATAATTTAAAAAAAAAAAAAAACATATTAGGGGCACCTGGGTGGCTCAGTTGGTTCAGTGTATGACTCTTGGTTTTGGCTCAGGTCACGATCCCAGGGTCGTGGAATCAAGCCCCGAGTCGGGCTCTGTGCTGAGCATGGAGCCTGATTAAAAATTCTCTCTCTCTCTCCCTCTGCTCTTCTCTCCCCAATAAAAAAATAAAAAATTAAAAAATGTGAAAAACAGCATATTACATTGATACACCCTATCCTATTGGGGGAAGCTAAGCACACCCTTATCAAAAAAATAAACTGTTCTTAAAACACCTTCTGGAATATGTGATCCAGAAACTCCTTTCTAGGAATTTACATTAAAGGGATCATCATGTGTATAGGCAAGACTTACTTGTGAGGATATTGATGGCAAAATTACTTAAAAGAAATTAGAAAGGAAGTAAGGTAACCAAGATATTCTTGGGAGCTCCTTGCGTAACTTGTGGTACATCCAAACAATGGGAGATTATGGAAATATTAAAATTTTTGTTTTAGAAAAACACCTAATGATAAAAGAAAATGTGCTCTACACATTAAGGTTTTTTTACGTAGATTACAAACTATATGTATAGTATATTAGAAGTTTTTGTTTTACAAAAGTAGTTGCTCTAGCGATGAAATGATGGGTAATTTTTTTTATTTTATTTCAGTTTTCTACAGTGTTCAAATTTTCTTTAATGAGTACATATTACTCCAAGTGTGAATCTGTACCAACAGCATCAGCATCTCCTGAGAGCTTGTTAGAAATACAGAATGCCCCCCCAACTCCATGATCTGTATGCACATTATACTTTGAAAAGCAAAGCTGTATATAACTCAACATAGGAGAAGTAACTGTTGTTGTTGTCTTTGTTGTTGTTTTAAATAGGCTTCTCACCCAGTATGGAGCCCAACACAGGACTTGAACTCACAACCCTGAAATCAAGACCCTGAGTTCAAAACCTGAGCTGAGATCAAGAGTCAGACACTTAGCCAACTAAGCCACCCAAGTGCCCCTAGAAATAACAGTTTTAATAACAGTCCCAGGCTGTGACAACTGGGTGCCCTTTACTATTTGGAAGTTCATTCTGATGTACAGCGTAAGCAATTCTTACCTCCAAAATCCAAAATCCTCTAGAAATGGCTTAACATTTCCACATTTTCCATTTCAACAATGGGGCATGGAACAGTGACAAGTCCCTCCATCTCCATCCCCTCCCCCGGCCACAGGGCCACAAAGCCTGAGCTCTGAGACTCCGCGTGAGGTAGAGAAATATAGATTCCTCAAGAGCTGCTATTCAAGCCATTAAGCAGCATGTGCCAATGTTCCACCCACAATTCTGGTTCAGTCTCCATTAAGCTGCACATCTGGCCGTCACACACTCTTTTGTGGGGACATCTCAATGGCAGCACTGATGCTGCCTCTCCCCAGGGCCAGCCCTACAGTGGCCTCCCTGTCCTCCCAGCATGTGATGTCATGAGCATGAATGTCCTGCCAAACATTTAAGATGTTGCAGTTCACATTGTGTACATTGTATAGAGAAACACTGACAGGCAGATTTGAAATTTAAAAAAACCACACACACACAGGGCAAGACACAACCAAACTTTGTTCTATTGTTATTCCAAACCACCACTTCAGCACAAATATGTATCTTGTATTCTTTAGCTACATAATCTTCTCCTCTTTGTTGCTGTTGTTCTAACTAGCATCCCCAGATTCAGAGATTTCCTTGAAACATTCTTTCTCTAATTTGGTTGCTGTCAAATTCGTGGAAAGCATGAACACAACTGGTTCATTTCAAACCAAAGATCCCCTGCGTGGGGTCTCTTTCGAAAAGGCCAGAGGAGGGAAAGCTGGATGTTACGTCTCAAAGTCATCTCGCCCTCAGAGAGGGATGGGACGTGGTTAGCTGCACACAGAAGACATGAGAAAGAGGCCCCTCCCTTCACTGTTCCTCAAAGTGTGGCATGGGGACCATCTCATCAAAATCACCGGGGTGCGCAATGAAAATGCAGATTCCTGGGTACGGCCCGGAACTACTGAGTGGCCTCTGGGGGTGAGGAGAACGAATCTGCATTTTACCTGACTTCCTAGCAGTGATTCATATATGAGAGTACAAGGGCTTTAAAATTAGATGGACTTAAACCCCATTTTTCTCCTGTATAGTGGCTATCTGACCTTGACAAATAACCTAAACTCTCTCATTTTCCTCATTTACACTGGGGACTGTGGGGAGGATTAAAAGTCTGAAGTTCCTGACACAAACAGGTCCCAAGAGCATGAATTCCCTTTTCCCAGTTGTTCAGGTAGAGCACTTTGGTCTGCTATTTTACCTGTGATTGGGGCGGGGGGGTCATTGTTTTCCCCTGGCTAACAATTGCTGTCACTGTATTGCCAGGTTCCAATGGGGCTCTAATGAGACAAAATCATCAAGTCTGAATTCCACTGGATGATTACGGAAGCAGAACCTGTAGTTGTAGAGCTGTGCTGTCCAATCCAATAGCCAATAGCCCATGTGGCCATTGAGCACTTAAGGTGTGACTGGTACAGGGGCGCCTGAGTGACTCAGTCGGTTGAGCATCCAACTTCGGCTCAGGTCATGATCTAGAGGCTCTTGAGTTTGAGCCCCGCATTGGGCTCTGTGCTGACAGCTCGGAGCCTGGAGCCTGCTTCAGATTCTGTGTCTCCCTCTCTCTCTGCCCCTCCCCCACTCACAGTCTGTCACTCTCCCTCAAAAATGAATAAATACAAAAAAAATGTTTTTAAAAAGGTGTGATTAGTACAGAGACATGTTATAAGTGTAAAATATACATTGGAATCCAAAAACAATACAAAAGGGCATAAAATATCCCATTAATTGATTACATATTGAAATGATAATATTTTAGATATGTCAGATTAAATAGAATAAATTAAAATTAATTTCACTTATTTTCAGCTTTTTAATGTGACTTTTAGAAAATTTTAAATCACATATGTGGCTATATTGTATTTCTATTGGACACTACTGTTCTGGAGGAACAGTTACCCTCCTCTCCCTCCCTAGCACTGATAATAAAACCCAACCCTGTAATTATGACATACAAAATGGGGTTTCCTGGGCACCTGAGTGGCTCAGTGGGTTAAGCGTCCCATTTCGGCTCAGGTCATGATCTCAAGGTTTAGGTGTTTGAGCCCCATGCCGGGCTCTGTGTTGACAGCTCAGAGCCTGGAACCCGCTTCGGATTCTGTGTCTCCCTCTCTCTCTGCCCCTCCCCTGCTCATGCTCTGTCTCCCACTCTCTCTCAAAAATAAATAAACACTTAAATAAAATTTTTAAGTGGGATTTCCTAACTAGACAGGCAGCGATCAGCTAGGAGAGATTTAGGGTGTCTGTTCTCCCACTGCAGGGAAAAGTGGGCTCATGTAGCATGACCCCTCATGTGAGAAAGCAAGCAGCAATGTCAACGAAGGAGGTGGCTGAGTGAGGAGATCAGTCTTTAAGAGCATAGATTTATCAGTTGAAACACCTTGAATTCAAGCCAGCAGTGCTAAGGAGAGGGTATGTGGGGGTCTTACTTGTCTTGTCCCCACCCCCTGGATGCCTTTTGCTCTGTTAGTGCTTACAGTCATTACACCTGACAAGTTTTATTAGTTAAAGAGAGTCCTCCAACACAATTACACAACTTACATTCTTACAAAAGCTGCATCATAACTAAGCAAATATTTGGGTCAACAGGAAGACTGTCTCTTCTGCACAAGTAATTTAGAAATAGTTATAATCTCCTAACATACACAGATATCTACCAAAATGACTAGCCCAAATGGATATTTCCAAAGAGGAAATGTCTGTCTATTATATTATCAGCTAAAGAAATTAGTATTTTTGGAAAACTACTGCCAAAATAGATTGTAATCTGTGTGTTTTATAACAGATTCATAACCTGACACAGTTTCTGGAATAAAAAACAAATAAAAATCAACTCAATGCATCTTTTGTCCAAAATTTCCAAATTTTCAAAACAATTTTGAAAAAAATGCATTTTAGATACTATTACCAAAATACCCTATACTGTGTGTGGTTTATACTTCCTTTTATACCTAGCCAATTTCTTCACTCAGTGTTCAAAGTAGATAAAGAGTTTAACTGTGTAATGCTTGGAACTTGGTTTCTAATTATTGACCATTTATATATGACTTAAAGATGCTATAACATCATTCCACTAAAGAAATCTAACAGAGCACCTAGGTTGCATTTTTATGACCACACATGACCACCATGATACAGTAAATAATACAGAACATCTTAATTATTCGGGGCCGTGCAGAATAACTTGTTCTTGAGTCACTGACCAGGTTCCTATAAATTATTAGTAGAGATTAGTGACATTTTTGAAAATGTTTTGAAAATAAGAGAATATTAAAAGCCACTTTTGCAGACAGTCTGTTATTTTATTGCACAGATTTCACTTAAAGAACAAAATGCACCATCAATGTTTGGAGAGTTTGGGGTCTCAGATACTGATACACTATCAGTGTTTACACCCGTAAAGCCAAATTCAACAGCACAATTTATGTTAAACAATATCTCTTCAAGATGGCTAACAAAATGAAAATAGAGAATGGGGGAAAGCTTTAAAAATGTGTTAATTTGAAGCACATGCAAGTGTAGGATTAAAAACTACACCGTACAAACCTGGAAACCAAAAACGTTTTGTGGAATGTCAGTCACAGTTATATTCACTTGTACTGTTATTTGTCATATAATTAAAGTCTATTCGGTTCATTTCCTTCATACCGATGAATTGAGAATTTCAGGAAAACCATGGTTATAAAAATGATCAATCTTGAAAAAGTATGTACAGATAAATGTAAAATCACAAACTAAAAAATATCCCCGCCCCTTGCCCTCGACTTACAAAAGGGAAAGTTTCCCATAGAGGAAAGTTCCACAGTCCCCTCCCTCCCCACCCCATGTCCCCAGTTCTATTTTTTTCTATCGCTTATAACTAAATGACCTTGGAGCTGAAGAGGAGGGAGCGAACAGAGAGGCATCTTTATGAAGCTCCCATTGTCATCTGTAACGGTTTGAAAAGTGTCTTTTATTTCTCTCCCCACACCCAACTCAGCAATGTTTGCAAGATATTTAAAATTTAAAGAGAGAGAGGAAAATACATATACATATACATATACATATACATATACATATACACATACACATACATATATGTATATATCCCGGTGAACAATAAAGTTAATGCCCAAGAAAAGAGCTAATAATGGGCAAAACCATGAGAAAAGTGTGTGGGCATTTTCTGAGCTAAAGATTTCTTTTAAGGCAATAAATGGGGAGCAGGGTGTTAAGACTAAAAAATGCCAGACAGGATGCTTTTCTGGACCTTTGGCGTTGGAGCCTGGCAGCGGAGTGGGCTTTCCCCGCCTGTGGCAAGCAAACCGAGGGCCGTGGCCCCAGTATCTGCAGCACCTCCGTGGGCAGGCTAGCAGCCCTCTTATACGTGGGCACTCTTGGCATGGGTTGGGGAGCTGGAGCCCGAAGAGTAGTAGAAACGGTTTTCACCAAACGCCTGGGCATCTCCAGCGCAGCAGACGATGACACAGCCACCCACGAGGCACAGGACAGCACCGATCCAGCCTGCATACAGGGAGTAGCCAAAGCTCACGATGGTGGTCTCGCGGTGGGCGCACACAGGAAACCAGATGGTGGCAACCATGGCACAGAGAGCTGGGGAGACATGAGAGGGCTATGACTGGGCACACCCATCACACACCCCGAGCAGCAGACAGGCTTCCCTTCACTCCACATGCACACCCCTCTGGCCTCCAACTAACTCCGGAAAGCTTGATACGCACAGCTCTGCTCCCGTGGCAACCTGAACCTACAAGTTTGCATCTATAGAATCAACCGATCGAAAGCTGTGTCAAACTGCTAGATGCTTATTTTTTCAACTGGTGGCAGAGATGAAAGAACTCCAGTGTAAAAGCCCAGAAATAAATCACTGAGGCCGAAAAATAGGTACTTGTATTTACTTATGTATCTTTACTTCGTGTATCTATACTTATGATTCTTTTATTATGCTTACCTAATTGTATTATAATTATCTCTTTACATGTCTATTTCCCATTCCAAGTTCTGGGTTCCTTGACGGCAGTGGCCATGTCCTACTTATGTTTGTAAAGTCAGTATTTAACCCACTATGAGGCCCATAGTATGTGCTCGGCGTCGACTAGCTGAATGACTGCATCGCCTGAGGTATTCCGAAATGAGAAACACAGTGGTGCCCATTCCATTTATCCACTCTATTTTTTCAATTTGGTCAATTCACATTACAAAGACCTGAAGAAGCCATGTGAATTCTCTTGCTGTGATGAATGTTGTTAGACACCAGTGGAATATCAGCTAAGAGTTTGAGTTTGTGTGATGCTGTTCGCAATCACAAAATCTCAACATACCATAAACAGCACTCAAGGTAAAAGAATTTACCCATCCGAGGATTTTATGGTGTTGGAATTTGTGATGGGTCTCAATGGTAGAATTTTATGGTCTTCCACCAACCAGCCTTTCAGACTTGGTGTAGATTTGAAAGAATAAACTAAGAAATAGCTTCTATATCATTTAGTTCTTCTCTTCCTAAGCAAAGCAGCTAAAAAGGCAGGCAGAAGCCCATAAGAAAGTTAAAAAAATAAATAAATTTAAACCTCTACACCAGCAATGCCAAATACGGCACTCACTAGCTACATGGGCTTTTAAACGTTTTTCATGAGGCCAGTGAGATCAAAAAGCAGAGTTTTGAATTTTAATTAATTAAAAGTTAAATAGTCATATGTGGCTGGTGGCTCATGTGTTGAACAGCACAACTCTAGACAAAGCAACTCCATAACCTCCTTTGGTATCATCTGATTTCTCACAACTACAAGCAGGACAGAAATTTTAGTTGAAGCTTTAAATTGGGAGGATACATTAAAGTCGGCAGATCAAGAAAACAGTAACAATGAGGTTTCCAATCATAAGCCATAAAGTTTTCAATAAATTCAAGGCAGAGCACTGCAATGTTTGCTGCCTGCAGTATCCTTGTTACTTTCAACTCAGCAAGCATTTTTGATTTCTACTCACACTGAGTGACTTTCTGACTTACCTCTAGGCCCAAATAGAAGAAATATAATTTCTCTGTACACGTAAGCACTCAATTCTAACAGCCTCGTACATCAGTTCTAAACTGAACTAAAGATTGAAGCCTTACCCATTTTGAAAGATCTCTTACACTAGCTCACTGCATTTGTGTAACTTGTAACATAACCTCACTCCCCCAAGCTGGGTATAGATACACATAAATAGATGTGATTCCTATCATAAAAATACATAGATCCCAAGTGGAAGTCAGAAGGAAGAAAGTTAATTTGGGGGCTTTGATTGCTCAAATTGACTTTTTAGCAGCCTAAATTCACTCCATTAATTATGTACTATTCACATATTTAAGTTGTTATAGATCATCTAAGAAGCTAAAATCTGTCTATATATTAATGTCTTCATTTTTTTCTTAAAAGAGTAAAATCAATCATGCCAGCTTCTGTAATGTTTGTATAAGACACCATGAGAATATGTATTTTCATTCTGTGAATAAAATGTTCTCAAAATGACCAGTGCTGGGACTCCTGGGTGGCTCAGTTGGTTGAGCATCCAACTCTTGATTTTGGCTCAGGTCATGATCTCACAGCTTGTGAGATGGAGCTTCGCATTGGGCTCTGTGTTGACAGCATTGACCTGCTTGGGATTCTCTGTCTCCCACGCTCTCCTCTCCTCCCCCACTCATGCTCTCTTTCAAAATAAATAGATAAACTTATTAAATTAAATTAAATTAAATTAAATTAAATTAAATTAAAAAAGAAGAAGACCAGTGTTAATTGTATCTTCCCTTTCCAGCTCAGGACCTCAAACACCTGGTGGGGGTGGGGGTGGGGGAGTCTTTTTCTCTCCTCCTCCAGCCGCACATTCCAAGTGTGGCACTCACGGAGAACAGCTTGGCTACTGTCCTCAGCAAGGCACAGAGAAAGAGAGAAGTCTTCTCTGTCAGGACAAGAAACAGAAACTCTTCTAGAGCATTTCAGCCAGAGAGAACTGCCCTTGGTTCTTCGTGTCAACACATAACCTAGCTACACACCCCTAGACCCCCAAAAGGGGCCCTCTCTGCTTGAGCAAAACAGCACCCTAGCAAGTGCTTCCAAACACCCAAGCTTGATTACAGGGAGAAGGTGGAGAGTGAAAAGATGAATTCCATAGGAAAAAAAATATTTGATTGCCAAACAACTGGTTTGAAAACAGCTTATGGTTCAAATTAGGTATAATATTTTTCAATTACTTCGTATTTATACATACAACACACACACACACACACACACACTCACAAGTATTCCCCACATTTCACGTAAACCTAACTCCAATACAGACTTGATGTAGATTTTATAGAATAAGATAAGAAATTGCCTCTAGGGGCGCCTGGGTGGCGCAGTCGGTTAAGCGTCCGACTTCAGCCAGGTCACGATCTCGCGGTCCCTGAGTTCGAGCCCCACGTCAGGCTCTGGGCTGATGGCTCGGAGCCTGGAGCCTGTTTCCGATTCTGTGTCTCCCTCTCTCTCTGCCCCTCCCCCGTTCATGCTCTGTCTCTCTCTGTCCCAAAAATAAAAATAAAAAACGTTGAAAAAAAAAATTTAATAAAAAAAAAAAAAAAAGAAATTGCCTCTAATTTCATTTAGTTCTTCCCCCTTTCCTAAGCAAAATAATAAGAGTATCTTCACACAGGGAAAGAAATCAGGCTCAATATTCCAAAAATAACCATCAGTCTTGATTTTGATTGCTTTAGGGATTTTATTAGATTTTATTCCAGTGTAATTCACTAGAAAAAGGAAAAATCAGGAACATGTCTAAACATTTAAATAATGAGCCTATCAGGACTGAATGGGTGGGTGAGCGGATGAGAGGTGGTCTCATTTCAAGTCTACTTTCCACTTCAAACACATCAAAACTGACTTCCAAAATCATAAAACCTTAATGTGACTTTAACACACTTAAAGTTACAAACTCATGATTTACCTCATTAAAAATTTCCTCCTTTTATAATCCATGCAAAACAAGGCAGACTAGTGCTAGCGGGGTCTTTATTTCCTAGCAGATAAATGAACTCTGGGTCGGATTCCTGTGGCTCTCAGAGACGAACCACATCAAAACCACTGAAAGATGACAGGCCGCCACACAACACGAAGGGAAATGAGAGGTTCAATACAAACAGTGACCTTCAACTGAACTCAGAATGAAGAATGTTTAGAAACTAAAAAAGGAGAATTTACTCAATTTCAGCATCGTTTGAAGGGAAAGGGGAATGTTTTCAGCAGTAAAGTTAAAATGCAAGTTAAAATGCATTACTTAACCAAAAGATGTAAAATATTAATAAAACTGGCAATAATTTGGGGCTGTCTTAATGACACAGAAGGCCTGCTGGATTTATTTCTGTTTGTGTGCACGTGTGCACACACACACAGACACACACACACACACAGAGTTTATAATGGCTCTCCCAATTATTTGGAGAAAAGAAAATGCTTTTCTAAAAAAGTCACAGTTTCCCATAAGGTAAAGAAAAGTGAAGAAAGATAAAGAGAATTTTCATTGCTTTTCTTTGCATGTCATCAGAATGTATTTTTTAAGTAAGTCTCTAATAGAAGAATTTTAACACTCAGATTTTTCAATCTGTTTCTCCTCTTCTACCTTCAAAAGATGCAATAGTTAACTGTACAAGGGGGGCAGGAATAAGTCATTTGGGAGGGAGCAGAAAGTAAAAATTGGGGACATACTTAGCTAAAATAAAAATTTAAAAAAAAAAAAAAAGGAGGAGGAGGGGGAAGTGGAGGAGAAAGAGAGCAGGGGAGAAGAAAGCTTCACTGTGTAGATTATAGATTCATCCAGACTTGGTCCTCTCACCAGTAGAACTCCTGCTCTTTATAGAATAAATTGTTTGCCTCTTTTGGTAAGTTTCAAATAATGTAATACAATGTGTTCTTTAGTTGACAGAATACAGCCTCATTAAAAGTTAACAATGATCTTGATAGAGCCAAACACAGAAAATAGTTGGAAAAGCAATTTTAGAGCAATGAAATGTAAACACAGCTTTTAATTTCTTTAGGGATTAAATGACACACAGTAATGTACGGAGTTAAATAAATGTGAAATTAAATAATATTAGTACATGTGTGTTTGACTTTGAAGGTAACAATTTAGAGACAGAGGGAAAGACTGACAAGGGGGCCCAAAAAGGCAGAAGGGCACCAGATTCATTTCTTCCTTCCTCCAATGAACATCTCTGTTTTCAGGCTTTGTCACTTTCAGAACTAAGAACTGATAGTACTTTTAAGAGCATTATTTCTAGCACCAAGCAATATTTCCATTAAAATCACATAAATTACTCTGAATGATATAAGTAATACTGGAAAAATTCTTCCTTGACATTATATCTGAGATTTGCTTCAAAAAAAAATCTGGGGACTAGAAGAAAAGAAGTACATGGATGAAGCAGATTGGCTGTGACTGAGAATGAGTTTGGGCTCATGGGGGTTCATTATACTATTTTTTCTACTTCTGTGTATGTATGAAATTTTCCACAATAAAAACTATTTCTTAAACTTTCTCCTTTTAAACTTTTTACAATGCAAAGAATGCTGCCTTCTACAATTGATGCTATTATAACATATGATCTAAATAGCAACAAACTTTAGCTTTGTGCCAGTTAACTTAAGGCAACAAGTAATGAGATTTCTAATGAGCTATTGGCTGGAGTCATATTTATTTGTTGTTTCCTTATAATTTGAATCTAGAAAAATTTTACTTTTTATTTTTATCATTTGTCATTCTCTAAATTTTGACATAAGAAAACATAGTTGCCAAAAGACATACTCCTCTCATACTATGGCTTTTATGAAGATTTAATATTTAAAACAAGTCAATGGAATGTTTGACTATATTATTTTTCCTGGCCTGCTTTCAACATTTTTTCCTTTATTTTTCTATTTCACACATCATTATCTTTTTTTTCCCATAACCTTTTTTAAAAGCCAGTCTCATGGTTATTTAATATTTTTTTAATCACAGAATTTAGAGATAGGAGAGACCTCATAAACCAGTTAACTCCTCCAATTTTACCAGTAAGTTCATTTTAAGCCACAACCGTACTAAAGATACCGCAGCCTTCCCACTACCCACATAAAATTTGATTGACATTACGGACTTGTTTGTAGAAAGCTAATGACTTTAGAGGAAGACTTTTTCCATCTATTTGCTTAAGACGCCAGGATTAAGAGCATCACTGTTTACTACACACCCAAGGGAGACCTTTCCTAGGACATCTGATTCTGTGTGCCGGACAAACTCAACCTGTCCCACATTTGCACATGCCTTTTATTTTACAGCAGTTCCATTATTAACTTGTAAGTTTCAAGTTAAAACAACTTTTTTTCCAATACAAATAGGATTCTTGGGGCCATATTTTTAAAAAGGAGAGAAGTTGAGAGGGTCCCACTTAGGGAAGAATATACACTTTCTTTCTGTCCATTCCCTACCTCATCTCCCCAAGAAACACTCAAATCAAGTACTTTCTAAGTTACAATGAGGTGAGAATGAGACCAAATCAGAACTAAGCTTGAGCATTTTCAGTTGGGTAGCTTAACATAGCTTCCTATAATGGAATAAGCAAAAAAAACTCCAACTATTTATTGATCCCTACACTCCAGTTTCTACAAAGTAAACAATGGAAATGTTTCCATTAGACCAGGATGCAACCAACCTAGTGTTTCCAGGAACAGCTCACTGTCTCTCTTGACCAGTGCCATGTGTGGAGATTACCCCACAGAAATGAGACATCAACAAAAGAATACCCACTTCCCTCTGGCTTAGGTCTCTATTTCCTCTAACCAACAACAGCAATTATAATAACAACCATTTGTTGAGCACTTATTATGTGCCAGACGCCAGGCTAAATAACTTGCATACCTCCTTTCACTATTCTTACCAATCTCAGATGAAAGCATTATGGTCTCATTTCATAGAAAGGCTCAGAGACATTAAGTAACTGCCCCAGTTCACACAGCTGGAAAGTGGTAGATTGGAGATTCAGTACCATTGGTCTGGCTCCCAGTGATGAGATAAAGCAGCTCAGGGCATAGGCACTTCCTGCCTTGGCAGGGGCTCTTGAAAAGCTGCAGACTAGGGTCGCCTGGGTGGCTCAGTCGGTTAAGCTACCAACTTCGGCTCAGGTCATGATCTCATGGTTCATGAGTTCTAGCCCCACATCGGGCTCTGTGCGGACAGCTCGGAGCCTGGAGCCTGCTTCAGATTCTGTCTCTGTCTCTCTCTGCTCCTTCCCCACTCATGCTCTGTCTCTCTCTCTCTCTCTCTCTCTCTCTCTCTCTCAAAAATAAATAAACATTAAAAAGAAAAAAGAAAAGAAAACTACAGATTATGTTCGCCTGGATCCATCCTAGATCTAAGGAGCCTGCTACATCTGGCTCCCATGCCTTCCCCCAAAGCAGGGCTGAATCCTCACAAACTTAAGACAGTTGAGAAGATAAAGCTATTGTACAACAGACATATAATTTTTTTAAGCTTTTGGAAAAATAAAAATTTTCAGGGTCAGGAAGAACTGATTTTAATTAATAGTCCTTACAGTTTCCATACCAAGATTAGCTTTGGTATTGTTTCCAGTTCCCAGGCCCCAAAACCCCGGTGCTGCCTAGTCCCCTTTGGTCAGTGACCACACCTCAGCGGAAGCACCACTGATGACCTCTAGGATCCAGCAGGAGCCCAGCACTGGCTTCTCCGGGGAGAGCAGAGCGTCAGAAGCCAATCCAGAGCAACACAAAGGGAGCCTTCACTCACTCTAGCTCCTCCCACCCACTGCCAACAGGGGAACCGAGGCACCGGGCTCCAAAGACGACCCAGAGGAGACCAGCCGGTGCCACAGCTGAGACAATGAGCATTACATTTCCAGAGCTAGCTTGTTCCTGTCAAAACAACATCCAACCTGAAGGCAAATGGCCACGCACTGAGAAATAAATCCGGCAGGAGCCATGAAAGAGGCGGCAGGTAACACTGGAAATTAAACGCTACAAGAGGGCACAGGGAGGTGTCCTCAGCCCAAACTAATAGCGAGTGGCTGGAAAGGTACAGCCTCTCTGAGAGGGCCAGATCACTCAATGCCCCTCCATCTTTTCACTCAGACAGGAGTCAGGGACTGAGGGACCCACACCACTCCCCACCCCACCTCATGCTCCTCTCTGTGATTCTGTCCCCATACACCAACCAACCCACTTGAAAAACGTAAAGAAAAGCTTTAATTCAGCTAGGAAGTTTCAAACAACTGGTTGCCTTTGGTTTTTTAATAACCCTTGCTATTCAGCTGGACGATTCAGTTGGTTTTAGAGTTTATTTAAATACCAATTTGTCTGTATGTACTTGCTTTTATATCTTTATTTTCCAACACGGCTGGGTTCTGTTTGTTTGTTTATCTGTTTGTTTGTTTTCAGTACCTCCTTATTGAAAACTCCACATTCCTGCATTATCTGAAAGCCCTGGGGAATTTCACAGCCAAAAATATCTTAGTGGATACTCGGTGACTCTCAGATGGAAGGCCAGAATTTCTAAAAATGAACACCTAATACAACAGGCCCACCTTTTCGCTCTGGCACCCTCAGAGATAGAGAGAGCCCTGTGGGACTTCTGTAAGAATATGCGGAAAGCAACCATGGTGCCTGCCAAAGATGACAAGGGTTTCCACCTGGATTCCGCAAACCAATTTACCTGTAGAGCTTTGGTCTAACTGTTGGAAAGAGAATTCGAATGTAAAGATCTGACTTCCAAAAAGCACTGTAAAGAGGACCTTGTGAGTTAGATGAGTCACATGATACTGATTGTGTGTTCCATGGGGCACTCCATCACAAATTCTTTGTGGCTGGACCCAAAATGTCCATGCCCAGATTCTTCTCTGGAAATGACAGTGGCCCTCTGGCCTTTTTGCTCCTGTTACCCACCCCTCCCCCCTACACACACACACACACACACACACACACACACACACACACACAGTTGTGTGTACAAGCCCCTCCTCTGAATTTTCTGTGGCTTCACAAGCCCCTGAAAACCTCCATCCCTTTGCAATCTTGGGAAATGGCATCCCTACCTCTCATGTCCCCTTCCCTCACCAATATCACTGTGTGTGACCATTACTAAGTGGCATTGACCTGCATAGAACCCTGACCCTTACCTTTAAGCACATGGTCTGATACCAGTTTGGGGATGGGAATTCCTTGTCTCAGGAATACCTGACTTCGTGTATAACCCACATGCAGAGCAGTTGCTGCTCACCGATGTATCAGTGCACTCTGCAACAAGAGCTGCTGTTCTTAAAATTCATGTCTTCTATTAGGATTTAGAATGTGCTGATGGAATTAGCACTCAAGAAAAAAGTAGAGAGAAATGAAGTCACTCAAGAGAGCAGAGCTAGAAGGACCCTCCCTAGGTTGTTAAATCAAGCCCTCTGTGGGCAAGCACAACAAGGAAAACTGAGTGGGCACGTGCCATTTCCTAGGCCTGGGCTGTGCCCCCTCCCCACCCTCCACCCCCCGCAATCTAAGATCTCACCACCTTCTCTTCAACTCTCATCACTGGGATCCTCTGCTCTGGGAAACTCCTCCAGTCTTAAGTTCCTTCCTATGTGTGTGCACAATCTGTGGACCTTCTTTAGATGAGCACATGCCACACTCCATGAAAATATCCAAGTGCACTCCAAGCAGAGACTACCTTCTTCCCCAGGGTCCCCAATGCCAACCGTGATGCCTGGCACTCCGCAGATGCCCAGTGAATCTTTACTGTATAAAAGACTGAATCATCACTAGTGATCTACCACCCTCAACATCTTGCTTTTCCCTTGTCCTCCTTTCTCTACTCTTTCCTTATAGGTTAACTGAAGTTTTCGATCGTGGCTACAAGTAAGAATCACCTGGAAGCTTTCCAAAAATATCTTTGCTTGGTCTGATGCCAAGTAATTCTGACTCAGTTGACCTGCTATGGGATCCGGGCAAAGGTATTCCCAAAGAAAAGATTCCACTGTGTTACTCTTCTGTCGCTTGGTCTCTCTCTTAAGTATACCCTCAAAATCCTTTTTACCTTTTGGTTTTAAATTTATTTTCATGCCTAGTGACCCCCACAGACATTACTCATCCGTCTGCATAAATGACGCAGGAAACATAAAGGGATACACATTGTGGGGATCTTTTCCTGGGTGGATTCACTTGGCTTCCTTTTACATGCTCTTGAACTCAATGAAGCAGCAGCAAGATCTGAGATTCATCAGACTCACTTGGAGCTGGGGTGCTATATAGAAAGCTGTCTTACCTAGCAGAATGAGCATAACGCCAGCCAGCTGGGCTCGCCTGTACTTGGCCACACCAGGCTCATGGCCCATTCGGATGCAGGGGAGAACCGTCAGCAGCAGGAGAATGGCCGGCAGACCCAGGACTGAAGCTGCGATCATCAGGGCTCGGCAAGCCTGCACATAGCCTGGACACAAGAGAGCACACAGAGGGGTTAGACCGTGGGTCTCCCTGACCCCTGAACCCTGGCTCAAGGGAATTCAGCACCATCTGCCTTCCTCTCGTCCCATTCCAGGACTTAGAATGTGGTAAATGTTATCTAAGATCACTTCACATGTTCAGTTTTTAAAGTGACTCCATGACACGAAAGGGAGGTTGGAGGCTGGAGATACTGGATGGAGAGCTCTAGGCTAGACCACTGGTCTAAGCCTTCAGGATGAAGAGGCCAAGAGTCCAACTACACTGTTGCATCACCTTATGAAAAATTCAGATTAAAACTCAAATCTTCCAAGATGCCTTCTGTGAGGGTCTATGTTGACTCCAGCCTGCTGCTGATACACTCTACCTGTGTGACCTTGGGCAAGTTACTGAACTGTTATGTCTTGACACTCTCCGCATCTATAAAGTAAAAATATAATAGTACCTATATCTCTCTAAAAGAATTCAACCGGGGCGCCTGGGTGGCGCAGTCGGTTAAGCGTCCGACTTCAGCCAGGTCAGGATCTCGCGGTCTGTGAGTTCGAGCCCCGCGTCGGGCTCTGTGCTGACTGCTCAGAGCCTGGAGCCTGTTTCCGATTCTGTGTCTCCCTCTCTCTCTGCCCCTCCCCCGTTCATGCTCTGTCTCTCTCTGTCCCAAAAATAAATAAAAAACGTTGAAAAAAAAATTTTTAAAGAATTCAACCAAGATTAAATTAGTTAATTCATACAGTGCTTACAACAGTGCCTAGCGCATACTAAGTATTCCAAAAAGATTAGCTATTATTACCAGTGTTATTACTCTGTGTCAGTGCAATCATTTTATACCAGGTATATTCGGCGATTTTGTCCTAACCATGTGCTTTTAATTCACGTTGTACATAGCGTGTGGCCCTAACTAAACTAAGACTCAGGCTTCCTCTCTTGACATCTCCCCAGAGACTGCTGTGCTCACGAATCCTGACCCCTATTGACTGATGGTCAGACTCCATCTCCTGCCTCACCCACAGTCTCCTGGGCATGCTTCCACAACGGTCTGGTATCCGCTCTAAAGGCATCTCTCTGGCCCCAAAGATTCCTAGAGGGCAGACTCCTGCTTTGGTCTTCATGGAGTTAACACAGTGCCCCCAGCAGATGACGTAAACATACAATTATGAATTAAGGAATAAGAAGCTGAATGATAGGGGAGCCTGGATAGCTCAGTCGGTTAAGCGTCCGACTTCAGCTCAGGTCATGATCTTGCAGTTCAAGAGTTCGAGCCCCCCATCGGGCTCTATGCTGACAGCTCAGTGCCTGGAGCCTGCTTTGGATTCCCTGTCTCCCTCTCTCTCTACCCCTCCCCCACTCATGTTCTCTCTCTCCCTCCCTCTCTCTCTCTCTCTCCAAATAAAAATAAACATTAAAAATTAAAAAAAAAAGAAGTTGAATAAGAGTGGAACAAACCCAATTGAACGTTATGCTGTCAAATAAAATGCCAGGTAACAATTTCATTAAGAAACAGATTACAATATGTGCAAATTTATGTAAAATAAATCTGACAAGATACTAGCAGAATATGGCAGACTTCAATGTATTGTTTCTCATTAAAACACTCTCCCTTCTCCAAAAATAAAGGAGGGGGTTGTACTTATTACTCTTCCTTTTTCACTCAGAGGAAATTAAGCTAGTGGCTGCGGGTGGGAGGGTGGGTAGAGTTAAAGGCAAAGCCAAAAATGAGCCCTGATTTCTGCCTCCACACACTCCACACGACTCTCATACCAAGACGCAACTGCAACACTGTCTCTTAGCAAGACCTAGCTATTTTACCAGAATTCAGACTCCACAAGGGTACTCTTCCAGTCATTACCCACCTCAGCTTCTTCAAAATTAAGGGTAAACACTCAACTATTGACTTTATTGACTCGAAGACCCCCCCAAAGAGGAGCCACAGGATTCTGAAACAGGATCTCTGATGGAAGTCCTACGCCCCTGCAGCTTATAGGAGAGCAGGGTGAACACAACGGAGACGGTCAACTAGCAACTGAGGTTCTGAAATTCATAGTGCAGGCTATCCATGTGCTAGATGCCAAGGCCATGTCTAAAAAAACAAAAGATGGACACTGAGATCTGTTCCTGTCCCCACCCAGGTGTGAGGGAGGGGGACAGCAGGAAGGATTAGGCCCTCCCTAAAATGTACTCCATCTGTAGGATGGAACATGGTCTGTTCTCCGAAAATAAACCACTTGGCTCTGAATGCTCAGTAAACTTAATTTCAGGGGAAGGAAGGAAAGAGTGATTTTATGCTTCAATCAGATTCCTACAAATACCATGCCCAGCTTTTTGAAAAAAATTATAGCTACAATTTGTGAAACCTACACTACATCAAAGGAGGTTTACATTTCTCATATCTAATCCCCAAAACAACTCTGTAAGATAGGTGGTTGGTTTGATTTTACTTTTTAAAGGAAGACATTTGGGATTCACAGACATTAGTGAATTGTCCTAAATTACCCAGGTTATGAGCACTGGATCCCGGAGTCTGACCCAGGTCTACCAAGGCCACCATTAAGTGAAGGTAAGTGAAGATCTGGGTTCCCCCCATCTCTGTCATTCTGAACGTTCAAAACGGAAAAGAAGAAAGTACATTGTGTGCACCAGCCCTGTTCCCCGGATTTCCTGATGCAGGAGAGGATGGAAACAGAGTAGGACGCCATCCTTATCTTTGAGGAATTTAAAATGTGTAGGGAAACTTGATTCACAATGAACAAAAATGTCAAAATGTGCCCTGATGGAAACAAGAGTCAAATACCAGGGCAGCAAGGAGGAAGGGGGGATTGATTCCAACCACAAGGACTGGGAAATAGGAGGCACTTTGGGGTAGGTTTAAAGGGGGAGCAGAGTCTCTAGGAAGCTAAAGGCTCACCCAGGAGATGGCACAAAGCCAAAGGCTCCCAAACTGGTCTTGAGACCAAGTTGCCCCGCTGGTTAAGGATAGGCCTTTAAATGGCCACCATCCTCAAAGACTAGCGGGGACAGAAGGCAATCCTTAAGGGGAGCCCACGACCTCGCCAATCACCCAACCACCCACTGGCTGGAGGTTTACATCTGAATTGAAACTGTTGCCCAGAATTTTTCAGTGCCCACCACCCCCTCCGAACCCGACCCCTGCTGGCATCGAAGGAGTTGGGAGGCTAGATAATTCTTCCCTTGTCTCCCGCAGCTGGAGGGGAGCGAGCGACCGATGGTGGCGCGCCTTCTCGCCAGGTGAGCGGGGCCCCCCTGGGGACGACAGCTCTTCCCTAGTGGACATGAGAGGTGCAGAGGCAGGGAGCGGAATCCCCGCAGGCCCGCGGACCGACGCCCCCACTGCGGGGGCAAGGGGTGGGGGGAGTAACACAGGCCCCCCGGACCTACGGGAACCGACCTGGCAGAGCTAGGAGCTCCGGGACTTGTGGCCAGTCTCACAAAGACGAAAGACCGGGTAACTCGGCCTACTCCTGTTGGGATCGCTGGAATGCTAGGGTTTCTCTCCTCCTCGCCTCTTCGGGTGGAGTCTAACGCCCGAGGGAAGAGGCCCCCGGGGGGGGGGGGGGGTGGAGGGAAGTACAGTACTTCTGAACCACTGACGGTGGGAGCCTGAGGCAGGTGGGTGACCGTCAGTCGTTAACATGGACAGAGTTCCAACTAGGTGTCTGCGTCTCAGTTTATTAACTTCTCAGGGTGACTCGGCCAGTGGCTACCACTATCATCCCAAATTCCGGATAAGAAAACTGAGGCTGAGAGAGGCTAAATTCAGGACTGCCTAATCTCTCTACAAGGTGGGACTGGAAGTATCAAAATGTGCGCTAAGGTCTTCAAGGCCTTGAAACGTTTCTGTGAACGCCATCTAATGCGCCCATCCCGGGTCTGCCCCGACGATAAGGGCTAGGAGCAGCCGCTCGAGAGGTGGGGTCCTTACCCGGCAGGATGAGGATGTCCACCAGGGGCTTGCAGTGGTACAGCCCCGTGGCCATGACGCAGTCTGCCCACAGCCCCTTGGAGCCCAGTTCGTCCAGCTTGCGGCAGGTGGGGATGGTGTAGCCGCAGGTCACCACCCAGTCGTTGGTGGACGTGGTGACGATGATGCCGATCCAACCCACGAAGCTCGTGACGAAGCCCACTACCTGCAGGCACGTGGCCACCATGGTGGCCACCTTGGCGTCTGCGGGCCTCGCCCCTCACCAGCTGTGCCTGCGCCTGGGACTGGACCGCACCTGCCGCGGTCCTCTCGCGCGCGCCCTCGAGAGCCGCTGACCGGCGACGGGCGGACGTGAGACGCTGGAAGCGGCGGCAGGCAAAGAGAGGCCGCGAGCCCAGCTCCGACGGCGCGACGGGCGCACGGCGGCGGGGACAGCGGCGCGGCTGGGCAGTGCGCCCCCGCCCCCCTCTTTAAACCCCGTAGACCCGGCTGGCGAGCGCCAATCGGCGACGGCCCGGGTGGAGCCAGCCAATCGCGGGGCGGGGCCCGGAGTTGGGGGGTGGGGAGGGGGAGCAGGGTCAGAGAGGGGGCGATGTGGCCTCTGCACCCAGCCCGGCGTCGCGGGTCCAGGTTAGAAAGTAAAATAATCCGTTCCAGGTCCAAGAAGTGGAGAGCGATGAGAGGGCCCGCGTCAGTCTCCAGTTCTGTTTCGCTGCAAATTATTTCTCTTCTTGCTGCCCCTCTGTCACCTCTGTCTCTGGGTCTCCGCTTCGCTCCCTCCCTCCTCATTCTCCCCACCCGCTCTTTCTTCCCAGCTGAGAGCTGGGACAGTTTCTCCACCGCCCATGAGGGTAACAACGGAGGAGCTGAGAATTGCCCTGAGGAACAGAGGAGAAACATCCGGCATACCACAGTTACTAGTGGAAAGAAAATGATCCTTTCTTGTGCTTGCAAATCATCAGAGGTGGACATGGCCATATTAATGGTGACAACAGCAATAGCAACTCAGATTTATCCAACTGTACTGTCATGTACTATATGCACGTGTTTATATTTATGTATTATTTAATTCTCATAACAACCCTCTGTGATAGGAACCATTGTTTACGCATAATACGTATGAAGAAATAGCACAAGAGGTTCAATTGCCCAATGTCACACAGCCAGGTGGGAAGAGAGTCCGTGGGCCCCTTAACCCTTCCTGGGAACCTCTCCTGATAATCACTTTCTGAAAATTCTTGAAGGGCTCAAACTCCGTGTTTTGACACATTGAAAGCTAGGCTGACTGCTCTGGCTGAGGCTAAGTTAGTATCTGTACTCCAGTGAGAACTCTGGGTAGCCTGAAGTGAGTGCTCTACAAGTGCTTACTACCATCATCATTATTAAGCCTTCTTCTCTCTTTGCATTCAAATGAGACCCATTATATGCACTTTTTTATCAAGTAGAGAAGTCCTCCTTGGACTATATTTACATTAAACAATTTCGATTCCCTTTGATACCTTTGGCTTATCTTATTATATCCCTCTATCAACAACCATGAGATTTAAAGATGAGGAGGATTTCAGCAAACACAAAACTTCCCACTCAATCTAAGATATGGATCATGAATCACAGCTACTAAGCCTTCCCATATCTATTCTGGGTGTCAGGGCAAATCACCAGATCTCCTAGGGAAGACTAGGCTTGAGGAAACCCCAAAGAATCCAAGCGCACAAACAGAAAAGGCTCCACAAATAGATGACAGAGTGTCAAGGACAAGAGCCCACAACAATCACTGGGGAGAGCTCGGTGGTGGTGAACAACGCATCCCAGGCTGCCTGACTTCAAATCCTGGCTCCACCGATAACTAGCTTGGGACCAAGTTGCTTCATCTCTCTGGGCCTCAGTTTTCTTACTTGTAAGATGGGGATGAAAATAGTGCCTACTTCATAGGTTTCTTGATTGTTATATGAGTTAATATACATATAGAGCTTAAAACAGTATCTGGTACAAAGCGCTCAGTAAACCTGAATAACGATTCAGAACTCTTGCTTTTCACTCTTATGTTCTCTCTGCATTCATACAGGTTTGGTTTGTAGAAACTGCTGTAGGAATATGTCCCTTTTTTGAAGGAGCCATGTGTTTGGGGGCATTTCATCACCAGGATCTATTGACCTGGATGTTTTCAGATGTTTCCTTCATAACCTTTTTTTTTTTTTTTTTTTTTTTTTTTAAAAAAGAGCTTTTGTTTTAAGTACAGTATAGACTATAAAATCCGGGTTGCCTGGCTGGCTCAGTCAGTACAGCATGTGACCCTTGATCTTAGGATTGTAAGTTCAAGACCCACATTGGGTATGGAGCCTACTTAAACTAAAACTTAAAACATAGATAGATAGATAGATAGATAGATATAGATATAGATATAGATAGATACACATATGTATGTATTAAAAACTATAAAACCCAACATCAATTCATTGAAAAAGCAATTATGAAATCTGCATCCTTATGACTCCATTAGCATTTGACATTCCAACAATAAAAATTCAACCAATCAGAATTCAACAATGCTCAGGTCACCCACAGGTGACACACACAGAGGTATTTGTAAAGCCAGATTTTAGAACTCAGACACTAAATGGTAAAAGGTTGTCAGGTTGTTAAGTTCTTGGAATGGAACCTCCCGAGGTTATATTCCAACTTTATCACTTGGGCTGTCCCTTAACCTATGTAACTCTCAGGTTCTCGATCTATAAAGTGAGAATTGTCGATGCCCCATAGGGTTATTGTTCGGGTTAAGTGAGATAATGTATGCAAAGTTGAATATTTATATATATGCTTTATTTACATATACATACACACATATATATTACAAATGGGCGCTCATAATGTTAGCTACTGTTAGCATTATCCATAGGCAAAATGGATTAATTGAAAATATGAGCTGCTTTTGATAGAAACTAAAGATAAAATAATTAAGTTATACAGAGAAATCCTAAGATGAATATTGAAACAATCACAACACAGATGTACACAAGGCCACTGGAGGAAGAGCTGCAAACTGTAACCTGCTTGAATTAATTAGCCATAACAGAGCATGTCCCTCGGAAAGGAAGTTGGGCAGCCATGGAAGCACAAGGAACTGGAAGCCAAGAGGCCATGAGAATCCTCTACTATCCACGGGAGATGGTATAGTGACCCACCAACACCAAGAACACTGTCCCTTTGGTAAGGTTCCCTGTATACTGGGGAAGTCCCGGAAGCTATTTTAGCTGAGGGACCTACCCTAAAATCATCCACATTCCTGTGGTGATTCTACTCCCCAAGGCTTCCTTGTGATTAGAAAATGACTTCCCACATGGCATGACTTAATAAACTGACGTTCCAGGTCTGCCACAGTCGCGGGTACCGTTTCAGCAGTGAAAGTCAGTTTCTCAGGGTCCAGTCACCCCAGTCAACGGTGGGCTCCCAGTCCTCCCAGACAAGGTCTTTCCAGTTAATTTTCTCTCAGAAAACTGTGCCTTGCCATCTCTTCACATTTCTGTGTAACAGAACTAGTAAGGTAAAGCTGAAATCTGATCCCAGCTCTTCCAACCCTAAGTCCAATATCCTTTCCATTACAAAAAATGTAAGAAGGTCTTTCCTTCCTTAATCTTGTTCAAAAATGTATAATGGAGAGCATTAGAAAGGCAGTTGATGACCTTAACCCCAGATATGTACTGAACAAAGGAGTCAGCGTGGTTAACTGTTCTACCATTCACACTGAAACATAGTCACATAGCCTGTGATTCAGTTAGAGCACTAATGCACTAGGCACTGACAAGTGTGTTTGCTTACAAGCAGCAAAAGCCCACACAGAAAGCAAAACTTGGGCCAAAGGAGTGGGCTTACAGCGACTACTAATGGTTGTCTTTTATCATTGCATAGCTGGTGAAAACATTTTCTGTGTCAAGGGGCCTATGATTTGCAGAGAAACATGATTAACAGCAACTTCCCACATTCTACATGTGTGATCATTAGCCCCAAATGGAATGTACACTTCTCTGTAGAAAGCTTTCCTCCCAGGGGCGCCTGACTGGCTCAGTCAGTAGAGCACGCGACTCTCGATCTCAGGGTTGTAAGCTTAAGCCCCACGCTGGATGTAGAGATTACTTAAAAACAAAATCTTAAAAAAAAAAAAAAGGCTTTCCTCACATATTAAGAAACATGCATTTCTTTAGAAAATGTGAAAGCATAGGACATATATGATACTACTTGGGTGACATCATTCATTTAAAAATTAAAATACTTTTGGGGCTCCTGGCAGGCTCAGTCAGTAGAGCATGCGACTCTTGTTCTTGGGGTAGTGAGTTCAAGCCCTGCATAGAGCTTACTTAAAAAAATAATTAAAATACCTTTAATAAGGCTTCTTTTAAAGGATAAATTCCTCTTGTGGATTTTAATATTTGGTAATACAAAATTCCAAATACACATACATTTTTAGAAATATCGTAGTATATGGGCGCTTGGGGGGCTCAGTCCATTAAGCATCTGACTTCGGCTCAGGTCATGATCTCACAGTTCATGAGTTTGAGCCCTGCATCTGGCTCTGTCCCGACAGCTCAGAGCCTGGAGCCTGCGTTGGATTCTGGGTCTCCCTCTCTCTCTGCCCCACCCCTGTTTACGCTCTGTCTCTGTCTCTCAAAAGTGAATAAACGTTAAAAAAAATTAAGAAATATTGTAGTATAGGGGCACCTGGGTGGCTCGGTTGGCTAAGCGTCCAACTTCAGCTCAGGTCATGATCTCATGGCTCGTGGGTTTAAACCCCATGTCAGACTCTATGCTGAAAGCCTGGAGCCTGGAGCCTGCTTCATATTCTGTGTCTCCCTCTCTCTCTGCACCCCACCCCCAACACACACTCTGACCCTCTCTCTTTCAAAAATAAATAAACATAAAAAAAAAAAAAGAAATGTTGTAGTATAAACTCATAGTGTAATATAAACTCATAGTGTAAGCAAATGTGAAATGCCCTGTGAGTTTGGGGGTTTTGTCTATTTTATTGATCACTGAAATCTGAGTGTGGCACAGTGTCTGAAAGACTTAAAGGCACTCTGTACCTATCTGTTGAATGGAGTTGAATTGAAATGTTCCCCCCAAAAAGAGAGACTGCATTTGCAAGCCTCCAAGTTTCACTAAGATGCTGTCTCAGTCTATCTGGACTTCCAAAAGAGAATGCCATAGACTGGGTAGTTTATAGAGAACAGAAACTTACTTCTACAATTCTGGGGTTAGAAGTGTAAGGTCAAGGAACCAACTAGCAGATTCTGTGTCTGCTGAGAATCCTCCTCTAGGTTCATAGACAGTAGTCTTTTTGCTGTGTCCTGACATGATAGAAAGGATAAGAGAGTTTTCTGGGGGCTCTCTCTCTCTCTTTTTTTAATTTTTTTAAATGTCTATTCATTTTTGACAGAGAGAAAGACTGTGAGTGGGGAAGAGTCAGAGAGAGGGAGACACAGAATCCCAAGAAGGATCCAGGCTCTGTGCTGACAGCACAGGACTCGAACGCAGGACTCGAACTCTTGGACCACAAGATGATGACCTGAGCCAAAGTCAGATGCTTAACCTACTGAGCCAGCCAGGCGCCCCAGGGTCTCTTTTATAAAGGCACTAATTTCATGCACGAGGCCTACACTCTTAAGACCTAATCACCTCCCAAAGGTTTAGGTTTCAACCAGCGATCGTGGGAGGACACAAATATGGGAATGGGAAGCAGATGGGAATCTGAAGAAGAAGAAATCAGGAGGTAGGGATTAGAACTGGTCTGAGAGCAGGCAAGAGGCAGTAATGAAGGCCCTATGTGGTCTCTGTACCCACCTGCTGTCCTTGGTAAGGAAGAGACTTCTCCAGTAAGGAATGTGTGCTGCTCAGGTCTCAAGCAGGAAAGTCTCTGATTACCTAGAGATACTGGCCTCAGTCAAGGTAACTCCCTCGAGAGCAAAGCAGCACTTTCACAAATTACTTCCATCTAGAATTTCGACTTCAGCTACTGGGGAAAAAAAAAAACCAACTGTCTTTTCAGGGTCCCAGTTCTTGGCCTGCATCATGCAATTAAAAAAACATTCCTAGGGCACCTGGGTGGCTCAGTCAGTTAAGTGTAGGACTCTTGGTTTCAGCTCAAGCCCCACATCGGGCTCTGCGCTGACAGTGAGGAGCCTGCATGGGATTCTCTGTCTCCCTCTCTCTCTGCCCCTCCCCCACTCACTCTCTATCTTTCTCTCTCTCTCTCTCAAATAAATAAATAAACATTTTTTAAAAATCCTTCAGGGGTCCCTGGGTGCCTTAGTTGGTTGAGTGTCTGACTTCTGCTCAGGTCACGATCTCATAGTGACTTCGAGCCCCGCCTCAGGCTCTGTGCCATTTGCTCAGAGCTTCAGATCCTCTCTGGCCCTCGCACACATGCGCTCTCATTCTCTCTCAAAAATAAATACACATTTTTTTAAAAAAATTCCTCCAGGAGCCATTTTATTCCAAATTTCTCCTCGAGATAAAGCAAAATAATAAAAAGCTGTACCTGGATTGTTAGGTTTGAGTCCCTTCCAGAATGTGTTTTCTCCTCTGCTTTCAAATAGCCATTTATCTGCTTCTCTACCAGAAGTTGCAGAATACATTAGATAATAGGCCTCATTCAACCTATAAGATTATACATCCTAGGGGCACCTGGGTGGCGCAGTCAGTTAAGCATCTGACTCATGATCATGGCTTAGGTCATGAGTTCCTTAGGTCACGGTTCATGAGTTCCCACCCCGCATCGGGCTTTGTGCTGATGGTGCAGAGCCTGCTTGGGATTCTGTCTCTCCTTCTCTCTGCCCTTCCCCAACATGGGGATGCACTGTCTCTCTCTTTCTCTCTCTCAAAATAAATAAATAAACATAAAAATAAACAAAAATTTTAAAAAAGATCATACATCCTGAAGAACAGAAGTCTTTATTTTTAGTTCAAACAGGAGATCACATTTTCTAAAAATAGAATAGTAGCAAAGTATGTAAGTACTGAAAGGAAAATAAGACAATTAGCTAGAAAGCCACACCATTAAATTCTCTTAGAAATTAAGAGCAGGTATTTCTACTTACCCACCTAGGATGTCAAAATACAGAGCAATCTGTCAAACTTTAAGTCTTTCACTGAAAAATGTATGAATTATAAAATAATCAAAACTATCATGTGTCCTCTTGTTATTCATTCAACACATGATATAAAATCATAAATTATGTTATCAACACAATACTGTTCCTAAAGAACTACTAGAAGGGAAGCCAATGTCTCAACTGTACCGATTGTTTTCTTTGTTCATTCATTTGTTACATAAATAAAGATTCTACTTTATGAATTGTCCTGAATGAGAACATTCTTGGACACCAAGATCCAAAGGAGACATTAGAGCAGGTGGTTAAGAGCACTGGGTTGGAATTCTAGCTCCATCACTTATGATTTGTGTGACTGTGGGCAAGTTATTTAACCTTTCTGTTAAGCTATTCTATTTAGTAACGAAAATTCTATTTCCTGCCAGTAAAATGGTATTGGAAAATAGTGATTATGTTATAATAACCATGAGATTTAAATTCATTACATATGTAAAATGCTTGAAACAGTGCCTGACACATATAAGTACTCAATAAACATTAGCTTTTATAAGCAATCAGTTGGTTTTAAACCTGTTTGAAACCAGCATAATCTTCATATTACATAGCAGTGAAATTCAAAACATTGCATAATCTGGTAGCAGATGAACAAGAATTTGAAAAGAAAGCAAATGGCATCCCTACTCTAACTAAAGGATAAGCCCTTTTCAACGGGCAAGATATTTCTAGCACTTCCCTCTTTTTGCCGTTAAGATTCAGCAACTAGATACAATTCCTTTTTAATTCCACTCATGATAATATTTTTGCAGAAATTAGCTTGGCCACTGGAGGGCTCTCACAGCCTCTCATTAACCCTCTGTCAAAGTGATTTAATAAAAATAACCAACACAAAGAATGAACATTACAAAATACCAATAACACAAATGATATGCTCTTTTTCAAAATAATTCAGCAATATATAAAGGACTTAAATATGTATATTCTTTGATCCAGCTGCTAAAAGTCTACCTAAGAAAATCATTATAAAAGTATTCAATTAAGTTTTTCAACTTACATTTCAACTAAGTGTTCAGTTAAGAAGCAAATATGCTGGGGCCCTTTCCTGGCTCAGTCAGCAGAGTATGCGACTCTTGATGTCAGGGTCATGTGCATCTGTGTTTGGCTGCATGGTTGGTGGAGGTATCAAGAGGGAAAAGAAGTTAGATAAAACTCTTCTCGAAAGAAAGGGGGTGTTGGGCACCTGGGTGGGTCAGTTGGTCAAGCAACCAACTCTTGATTTTGGATCAGGTGTTGATCTCAGGCTTGTGAATTCAAGTCCCACACTGGGCTCCACAGTAGGTGTGAAGCCTACTTAAACAAAAAAACAAAAAAACAAAAAAACAAATCAAGCAAACAAACAAATGAAAGATCCAAAATCAATAACCAAACTATAAATCCTGAGGAACTAAAAAAAAAAAAAAAAAAAAAAAGAGTAGGGGCCCCTGGCTGTCTCATTCAGTGGAGCATATGACTCTTGATCTCAGGGCTGTGAGTTCTAACCCCATGCTGGGTGTAGAGATTACTTAAAAAATAAAATCTTAAGGGACGCCTGGGTTGCTCAGTCAGACTTTGGCTCAAGTCATGATCTCACAGTTCATGAGTTCAAGCCCTGCGTCAGGCTCTGTACTGACAGCTCAGAGCCTGGAGCCTGCTTCAGATTCTGTGTCTCCCTCTCTCTCTGCCCCTCCCCTGCTCATGTTTGCTCTCTCTCTCACACACAAAAAATAAACATTAAAAAAGAAAAAAAAATCTTAAAAAAATAAAATAAAATAAAATAAATTTAAAAATAAAAAAAAGAAGGGTAAACTAAACTCAAGTTCAGTAGAAGGAAAAAATAAAGAGTGGACATAGAGAAGAAAAAACAGTAGAGAAAATCAGTAAAATCAAAAGCTGGTTCTTTGAAAAGATCACAAAATTGACGAAACTTTAGCTAGATTGACTAAGGAAAAAGAAGACTCAAACTCCTAAAATCAGAAATGAAAATAGGAACATTTCTACTTATTTTACAAAAATAAAAGGGATTTTTAAGAGAGTACTATCAACAATTATGTGCCATCAAAAAAGATAACCTGGATGAAATGGACAAATTCCTACAAACACGCCATCCACCAAAAATAACTCATGAAGAAATAAAAAATTTGAATAAACCTGTAACTAGTAAGATTAAATCACTAATCAAAAGCCTCCCAACAATGCAAAGTGGTGCAGCCTCTCTGGAAAACAGTGTGGAGGTCCCTCAAAAAATTTAAAATAGGACTACCCTAAGACCCAGCAATAGTACTGCTAGGAATTTACCCCAGGGATACAGGAATGCTGATTCATAGGGGCACATGTACCCCAGTGTTTATAGCAGGGCTTTCAACAATAGCCAAATTATGGAAAGAGCCCAAATGTCCATCAACTGATGAATGGATAAAGAAGATGTGGTTTATATATACAATGGAATACTACTTGGCAATGAGAAAGAATGAAATCTGGCCATTTGAAGCAACGTGGATGGAACTGGAGGGTATTATGCTAAGTGAAATAAGTCAGTCAGAGAAAAACAGGTATCATATGTTTTCACTCATATGTGGATCTTGAGAAACTTAACAGAAGACCATGGGGAAGGGGAGGGGGGGAAATAGTTACAAACAGAGAGGGAGGGAGGCAAACTCTTAAATATGGAGAACAAACTGAGGGTTGATGGGGGGTGGGGGAGAGGGGAAAGTGGATGATGGACACTGAGGAGGTTGCTTGTTGGGATGAGCACTGGGTGTTGTATGTAAGCCAATTTGACAATAAATTATATTTAAAAAAAACAAAAAACAAAAAAAAACAAAAACAAAAAAACAAAAAAACTCCCAACAAAGAAAAGTGCAGAACCAGATGGCTTCAGTGGGCAGTTCTACAAAACACTGAAGAAAGAACTAACACCAGTATTTCTCAAACTCTTCCAAAACATCAAAGCACAGGGGTGCCTGGGTGACTCAGTCAGTTAAATGTCCCACTCTTGATTTGGGCTCAGGTCATGATATCAGGGTTTGTGGATTTGAGCCCCACATTGGGCTCTGCACAGGCAATGCAGAGCCTGCTTGGGATCCTCACTCTTCTCTCTCTGCCCTTCCCCAGCTCGTGCTCTCTCTCAAAATAAATAAACAATAAACAAACAAACACTTTTTAAGAAAGATTCTTGAGGCACGTGAGTGGCTCAGTCAGTTAAGCGTCAGAGTCTTGATTTTGGCTCAGGTCATGATCTCAGCGTTCGTGAATTCAAGCCCTGCATCCAGCCCTACACTGACAGTGCGGAGCCTGCTTGGTATTCTCTCTCTCCGTCTGTCTCTCTCCCTCTCTCTCTGCCCTTCTCCCGTGCATTCTCTCTCTCTCTCTCTCTCTCTCTCTCTCTCTCTCTCTCTCTCTCAGAATAAATAAACTTCAAAAAAATTTTTTTAAAGATTCTTTCTCCCTCTGCCCCTCCTCCATGTTCTTGCACTTTCACTCTTTCCCTTTCTCTTAAAAAAATAAATAAAAATAAAATGAATCTTAAGAAAAAAAAATCAAAGCACAGAGAACACTTCCTAAGTCATTCTGTGAGGCTACAATTATCCCAATACTAGGACCAATGACACTACAGAAAACAAACAAAACCTACAGACCAATATCTTTTATGAGTATTGATGCAAAAGCCCTCAACAAAATGCTAAATTCAACATATTAAAAACTAAATAAATGTATCAAATTAACATAGTGTACACCTTAAATTTACACATTGTGTGTCAAATATATTTCATTTAAATAAATAACAGCATATTAAACGGATTATTCACCATGAGCAATGGAATTTATTCTTGGAATGCAAAAGATAGTTCACCTTATGAAAACCAAGCAATGTAACACATCACAAAAATAGAAGGGGAAAAAAAAAACACATGATCATCTTAAGTGTTGCAGAAAAAGTATTTGACAAAATTCAACACCTTTCCGTGATAAAAACACTCAATAAGCTAGATATAGATGGAATTTTTTCAACATAAGTAGGCCGTATATGAAAAATCCACAGCTGACATTACACACAATGATGAAAGACTAAAAGCTTTCCCTCCAAGATCAAGAACTAAACAAAGATGCCTGCTTTCACCACTTCTATTCAATATAGTATTGGAGGTTCTAGCTGGAATAATTAGGCAAGAAAAATGAATAAAAAGCATCCAAATTAAAAAGGAAGAAGTAAAATTATTTGTTTGCAGATGATTCGATCTTACATGTTAAAAATTCCACACATGATAAAATTGTTACACCTAATAAATTCAGCAAAGTTCCAGGATACAAAATTAATACACAAAAACTAATTGCATTTTCTACAAGCTAGCAATGAACAATCTTAACGGAAATTAATAAAATCCCATTTACAATGCATCAAAAAGAACAAAATATGTAAGAATAAATCTGAGGGGGAAATCTTGTACATTGAAAACTATAAAACATTGCTGAAAGAAATTAAAGACCTAAATAAATGCAAAGATATCCCATGGTCATAGACTGGAAGACCTAATATCATTAAGATGACAATACCATCTAAAGTGATCCAGATTCAGTGAAATGCCTAACAAAATTTCAATGGTGTTTTTTGTAAAAATAGAAGAACCCACCCTAAATTCACATGGAATATCAAGGGACCCAAAATAGGCAAAACAATCTTGAAAAAGAACAAATTTGGAAGACTCTCACTTCCTCATTTCAAAACTTACTACAAAGCTACAGTAATCAAAAGAGTGTGATACTGGTATAAGGACAGATACATAGACCAGTGGAATAAAAGAGAGAGCCCAGAAATAAAACTTCACACATATGATCAATGATTGTGGACAAAGGTGTCAAAACCATTCAACAGGAAGGACAGTTTTCAATAAATGATGCTGTGAACTGGATACCCATATGCAAAAGAATAAAATTGGACTCTTACCTGACATCAGATACATAACATAATGTGGATCAAAGACCTAAGTGGAAAAGCTAAAACAATATAAATCTTAGAAGAAAACATAGGGGAAATTACTGTTTAATAGGTACATAGTTTCTGTTTGGGATAATGAAAAAGTCTGAATATAGTGGTGATAGTCGAACATTGTGAACGTACCCATTGCCACTGAATTACACTCTTAAAAATAGTCAAAATGTTAACTTTTACGTTATGTGTATTTTGCCACAAAAAATTTGGGAAGTTATGGTAATCAGACTCTAGAATGGTCCTCAGTAATCCCTGCCTCCTGGTATTCCATACCCTTCTGTAATCTTCTCCAATCGCATATGGGCCGGACTTGGGACTCACTTAGCCTAAGCAACGAAAGAAAACTGGCATCATTCTTACTCTCCTTTGGATCATTCATTTGTGGGAAGCCATCTACCACGCTGTACAGAGCTCCATGGACAGGTCCATACAGTAGGGAACTGAACACCTGTCAATAACCATATGAATAAACTTGCAAGCAGATCCTCCAGCTGTCAAGCTCCCAAATGACTTCAGCCCCAGGTAACATAGTAACTGCACACTACTAAGAGGTCCTGAACCATCACACCCTGCTAACCTGCCTTTGCGTTTCTGATTTTCAGATACTGTGTGAAATGTTATTTCCAGCAGCTAAATTTGGGAGTAATTTGTTATGCTGTCATAAACCACTAATACCAGAGGTGGGGGTAGAGGAATAAGGGAAAGATGTGAAAACAAGAGAATACATCATGAAAGAAAATCATCACAAATGCTGGTATGTTCTGCACCTGAAATATTGCATAAAACGCCTTATTTTAGGGGCACCTGGGTGGTTCATGTCAGTTAAGCATCCGACTTTGGCTCAGGTAACTATCTCACCATCTCACTGCTCATGAGTTCAGGCCCCATGTCGGATTCTGTGCTGACAGCTCAGAGCCCAGAGCCTGCTTCGGATTTTGTCTCTGTCTCTCTCTGCCCCTCCCCCTCTCTTTCTCTCTCAAAAATAAACGTTAAATTTTTTTAAATGTCTTAATTTATAATCTTAAAAATATTTCTCAAGTTAATCATTTAGTGTGTCACGAATAATAAACTTTAAAGGACAAAAGGAGACTATGTCAATCTTAAGAGACAAGAAAGTTGAGTTCACACAGGATATTAAGACAGCTTGAATCAGTTTCATTGGCATTAAAAGTTTTTATTCAGAATTTAATCCACAATCTATACAAGTTATTTACAAGGCATGAAAATGGAAAACAGCACAAAATACGATTGAGGTATAAGCTGAGAGCACAGTATGTCATGTTTCAATAAATATAATTCGAAATTTGTAAACTAAGTGACCAGATAGATGAGTCTTGTTTTATAGTAAAACCATATAAAATATTTATTTCACGTGAGGTAGAGGACAGTTTTGTGTCATGTGATGCAACCAACCACAGCAATTTTAACCATAAAACTGTACATCATTGGCAAAATTTTAAATTGAATTATAGTCAGTATAGTCAACAACTTGTTTCAATAGTTGCAGAACAGGTATTTCATTTACTGCTTTCACAGGTTAGAAATTCAGAAATAATTTAAGACTACTGTGTTGGCTTAAAATCATCAGGATAAGCAAATACTTCTAACAGGATGGTTAAAAGCAAGTGTATTTTATGTTTCCCAAACTATAACTCCCCCCAAAGTTGTCCTAGATTAAGCAATTCTTTTAGCAGGACGTTTTTACTAGAACTACTTTAAGTATGCTGTGCTTTATTTTCAAGTGAGGTATCTATATTGAAGAAAAAATCTTACAAATTTCTTTTACATTCAACTAAATACACTATTTTGTTTTCTGGGCTTAATTTTTAAATTTCAGTTTTTACATTTGATCATTTTCTAATTCAAAAACAGTAGCGCTATATAAGACATTTAAGTCTATTACTAAAGAAAAAGGCTCCAGGTTGCATTATGCAGCTTAGAAGCCATCTAAAATGGAAAGATTTTACAAAAAAATTTTAAAAAAGAAAGAAAAAAAAAAACTGTCCTTTTAAAAAGACGCAATACAGAATACCCATACAAATTTCTTCCAGTAATGGAAATGCTTCAGTATCCTATAATAGAAAAAAAAAATTTAAGCTGTTTATTCAATCCCACAACGTATAATACAGCAGTAATGTGTCTCTTATTGCTGACAGCTTCAATAAAAATTAACAAGTAGTTCTAAGCACAGAAATAGATGTACAGTATGAGCACAACTTTTCATTATATTGACTTTTAATGTCCTGTCGTGCAGATTAAATGCGTAAGAGCAAATGAAAATGTGGATTTTCCCCTATGCAATCAAAACAGAAGTCATTGAGAAGAAAACATTAGAAGCTGATCAAAAACCTTCAGCATCAGCTTTACAACTAACTTTAGGGAAATATCTCGAACGCATATCATATTACTCGAGTTTCCTTACCATTCTACTTTCCTTCAAACAGAAGTCATAGATGTGCAAAGAAATTGGTTGTTCGGTCATGACTTCTGAAACATATGGATAACCTGCGAATATCATTGTACTCAATCTATTTCACCTACTTTAGCAACTGGTTTTTAATTCAATATGTACAAATGATTTTATATCTCAATTGGTAATATATTAAATATGTTATAAAATTAGTTCAAGAAGCATAAAACATCCCAACTCTCATGGACACAGAAATTCAAGCAAAACAATATGCTTTACAGAACTAAAGCACAAGCCAAACTTATGTGGTTGGTCAAATCTTTTGATAGTGTTACAAGTTGCATTTGTGAAATCAGGGTGGTTTAGAGCTTCCTCAATGACAGCAGGTTTTACATTTACTACCTTTATAGATTTGGTACCTTTTACTCGTAACATTTAAAGAATAGAAACTATCATCACCCAAATTAAACATCACCCATCACCCAGTAAGCTAATATTCTACCTTTTTTTCCTTAAGATCCTCTAGCACTTTTGCTAGGCCGTTCTTTAATGCAGCTTTTTAAAGTAAATATTTTTATATTTTTCCTAAAAAGAATAATATTACAAAGTCTGAGGAAAAATCTGCTTGTCTAATGAATTGGCACACAAAAACTAACACCAAAACAAACTTTAAGCTAGCAACCAACACACAAAATGAGCATGCAAAGTATAGAAGAATAAGTTTATATGGATAAGGTTATTTCAGCAGAGGCCACTTTTAAAGTATTACAAAATCTATTTTCAAGCTATGTGGTGCAGTTTAACTTAAAATTACTTTTAACTAGAATAGGCATAATATTTACAATTGACTAAAAAGCTATATTTTCAAGGAAGACAGACATAAACCTATGGCACATCAATGTATCTTCTGGAAAATGAAGACTATACAATTTCATGTGGCAAATTTTCCTTATGCAAAGGACTAGAAAAAATATTTCTTTACTCAATTCAACATCAAGAGTTTATGATAATTTAAAGGTGTTTAAGCACTGCTTAGAATTTTAAAATAAAATATTTCAAATCGCAATTTGTTTTAGAACTTTTGGGTTGAAACTTAAGTAAGCTTGTCATTTACTATGTACCATAAGCACAAAGATTTTTTAATAAATTAGAAAAATGAAATTATAAGGCTTGAGTTTATCTCCCAAAAAGCTTACTGTGACACAACTGAAATGAACTTTATCATAAAATGTCTTCATGATTTTTCTTTCTCCAGATCCAAATAAAAGGTATTAGGAGATTATATCATTTTTAACATTTGCTCCTGTATGTCATTTTAACATTTGTTCCTCCTTGAAGAGACTCCAAGAATCAACAAATTAAATTGCAGGGTTAATATAGTAAAATTAAATGGAAAATAGAAAATACACATTTAGATCACACTCTTGTAAAGAAACTATACTTTGAGAAGTACAAAAATTCCTTTAGGATATGTAAGTACCATTAAGCAAAATACGAAAATAACTGGCTGAATGATAACCTACTGATTTTTGAAGTTCTATACCAGTAGAGCATCTATCGTCTATGCTGGGAATAGTATATAACCTTAACTCTAGATGATTTATTTCAAAAATAAATTTAGCTCTCAAGTAATTTCATACAGTACCCTACATGAGAACATAAACATAAAATTACTGGAATAATAATATCAGTAAATGGTAACTTCAGGAAACTTCCTTTAAAAAATGCATACTAAGAACTTTACCTAGTATTTTTTAAGCCAAGAGTTAAAGAATATGAAATTTGCCATTAAAGAATGACAGACTTTTCTGTGCAAAAAAAAAGTGCAGAAGATTTGTCCTCCCCCCAAACTATGGAATTTCTTTGTCTTCTAAAAATTATCTAAAAACCTTTTAGTAGCAGGTAACTAAACTTCCCTATATTAACCTCTCATACACTATCAGGTGACTGTAAATTCCTGATTTTGATATTAAGTAGTAATTGAAAATGGTCCATTCGTGCAAATATTGGTAAGACTTAACATTTAAACATACAAAAATCCAAAATAACCTTCAAGGTATTTAATATTTTACAATTTAAGGAAAAATGAACCCATTAAGGAAAACAAATCTATTATATAAATTTCAGTAAGACCCATAACTACATATAAAAACTGTACAGGAGGATTATGGATTGTATACAAACTGATATACATCAATGGTATCAGTTTTTCTCAAGAACATTAATACTTTCACACCTCTATTAACAACATAAACAAAAGTTCAAAAATTATTACATTTTATTCCCTCTTCTAAAGTTGCTACATAAAAAAAATTCTAAATACAACCACATTTAACCAAAAAACAAATTACAACCACTTCTTGTGTTTTAACAGCAGCGTATGACAAAGTATGTTATCCTTCCTCATTATGCCTATGGGGTGTGCTATAACCCCATCAATGAAATTCCTCTTTTGACAAAATGTCTCTTAGGAGACATTAAAAAGAAAAGCACTGGTGGAAATTCATTAATATGAACCAAATAAAAGCAAATTTTATATATAATAATGAGTAAAACTATTATCAATTTAGAAGGGAGATTGTGTTAATGAAAAAATGGAGATTCAACTCCTTCAATAGCTCTATATATCTGAAATATGAAGTCACTAATGTATGTAAAATTGAGTGTGAAATATGGATAACAAAACTGACCACAACTATCCATCACACAATGCGGCTTTTAAAAAGTGTACAACTGCTAAATTTGCAACAGAATCTAGGCAGATTATCTAACAGTTGAAACCATGTACTACTGTCACTAAGCCAATTGAAAAAAAAGTACAAAGAAACACACATTTTCATTCATTTGGAAAATGTAAAAATTTATGTACTAATATATAATCTCTTCACTTTCTCTGATCTACAAATGGATAGAATGCCTAGTTATCTTCATGCAGACAAGTTATTCAGAATTCAATAATCAAAGCACACACAGAAAGAACAAAAATAAACCCTGCTGGGAAACACAGACGTATCTCTTTAAAGGTTTCTATTCTTTAGCAGTCTTAGATGATTTCAAAATCTGCAGCTTCAGCTCTTTTATCATCATCTCTAACTTCTGTCTTGCCTCCCGTTCCTGTCTGAGTTCATCTTGGAGTTCTTGCCTATCAGCCTCGGCATGGTCCAATCTCTGTCTCAGTTCTGCCAACTGTGGGATTTAAAAGACTGTGTCAGTTTTCATTCAGTTTTGTTTTTCCATTTAGTCCTCAGATCATGGCAAAGACCTGCTTTCAAATTACTTTTTACAAAATGAACTACTTCATGCATATTACAATCTCTTGATTAATACTATTCGTCGGACTCTGACATAGCATTGAATTGAAAGAAAAACAAAGGGAAGAGAACTAACATAACACCTAGAGCACTTTCATTATGCCCTACACTTTGATATACCTCTCACACAGCCTGCTCATGGTAAGGGTTATTTGATCACCTTCCCCGGTGAGCTACTATTCATTTTTGCTCGAGAGCTTCTGAACATAGTGGGCAACAGTTCATGTCTGTTAATTTGTTGATGTGAAAGCCCATATTCTATATTAAGATAATGTAACATTTGCTATTCAAAAGCTAATGAGTAGCATTTTGGGCAACTACAAAAACCAAATGAAAGTTTAATAAAGCAATCAAAATAGAAAAATCATCTTGGATGATACAGCTTAAACTTGTGTTTAACAGAATTATCTATTTTTAAATCTTGCCCAATGAAATGAGCTTGATAAAAAGTAACTTCTTTAATAAAGAAGGTAACAACCTCAATTTCCACACTGAAAGGGCAACATTATACAAACTGAGTAATTCTTACCTGTGCTGCATATTCAGCCTCTTTGTCTTTTTCTAAATTTGAATCACAGGTACATTTTTGCTTCATTACCTGCTCTAATTTTTTCTCTAAGTCTTTCTGTTCAATATAAAATTCTTCCATTCTCTGAGCATGTTCATTCTGTAAAGATTCAAGCTCTTTCTGTAAATTCTGCTGCTCTTCAGTGAGTTCCTTCATAGCTTTTGAACTACTCAACATTTCAACTTCCTGTAACATGAAGAATTACAATACAATTTTTATTTTATTTCCATCATGTTAAAAATTTCAATGCAGGAAAAAAAATAGGTCAGAAAACATCTAATATTCAGCTGTCGTATCAGTTTTATATAGAAGTAATTATCTTGAAAACATCTTTAAAAATTTAAAAGAAAATTGCTTATGAGTAATAAAACTCTAAACAATCTTAAACACATTTACAATCCCTTGTTTCTTAAAGATATGCAAAAGCCTGTTTTCACAATAGACTATCATTTAGATTTTACCATCTGAAGTTGTTGCTTCTTCTGCAAAATTGAGTTCAGTTTTTCCTGTTGTTTTACGTAAGTTCTCATTACTTCTTCCATGATTTTTCCCTTATCATCCTCACAAATGATATCTTTGACAAGAAGTGGCGATGAAGCAACAATATCACGGTCAATTCCTGTCTTGCTTGTGTCTCTGATGAAATTGCAAGTGGTAGACTCGGGTTTCTTTTTACTTGTCGAATTATTTGAGACTGATGGATCTTTGAGAGGCAAAAATGAGGTAACAAAAAATGAGCATCACTGTTAAAAAGTCACTAGAACAATCCACAAATGAAAAAATTTCATTTGCAAATAAAATAAAAATAATAAAATAATAAACTTAAGAAAAGTAGTGCAAGACTTCTACAATGAAAACTACACAAAGTATCATTGAAAGAAATTAAAGACCTAAATAAATGAAAAGACACCCCATGTTCATGGATTGGAAGACTTAATACAGTTAAGATGGGGCCATGAACTAAATGTCAGTGACCACAAAATTCAGTATGTTGAAATACTAATGCCCAATGATGGTAATAGGAGGCAGGGGCTTTAGGAGATAATTAGGTCATAAGACCTATGATGGAATCTATGCCTTTATAAAAGAGACTCCAGAGACCTCTCCTGCCTTTTCCATCATGTGAGGACTTCCATCATGTATCTGAGCAGAACACAGACATTTATGAACCAGGAAGCAGGGCCCTGCCAGACACCAAATCTGCTGATGCCCTGATCTTGGACTTCCCAGCCTCCAGAAGTATGAAAAATAAATGTTTGTGGTATAAGCCACCCAGTCTATGGTATTTTTGTTACAGCAGCCTGAACAGACTAAGATAGATGGTTAATACTCCCCAAGGGGATCTACTTTTTCAATGCAATTCCTATCAAAATCTCACCTGGCTTGTGGCAAAAATTGACAAGCTGATTCAGAAACTCATATGAAAATGCAAGGAATCCAAAATAATCAAAACAATCTTGAAAAACAACAAATGTGTAGGACTCACAATGCCCAATTTCAAAGCTTATTACAAAGCTACAGAAAGCAAGACTCTGTACTGGCATAAACACTGAATACAGAAATAAACCCATACTTTCATGGGCCACTGGTATTTGACAAGGGCACCAAAACAGTTCAGTCAGGAGGGAACAGTCTTTTCAACAAATAGTGTTGGAACAACTGCATTCATATACAAAGAGTGAGGTTGAACCTCACACTGTATGTAAAAATTAACTCAAAATGGAACAAAATCCTAAATGTAAGAGCTAAAACTTTTATATGCACATCTTTGTGATCTTGAATTTGGCAATGGTTTCTGAGAATAACATCTACATAAGCAATCAAAGACAAAATAAATTGGACTTCATCAGAATTTAAAACTTTTGTGCTTCAAAAACACCAACAATAAAATGAAAGACAACTGATAGAATGGCAAATCATGTATCTGATATGGGTCTACTATCCAGAATATATAAAGAACACTTACAAGTCAATAGTTAAGAGACAAATAATCCAAAGTAAAAATAGGCAAAGGATCTGAAAAGATTCAATAAAACATGGAAAGGTACTCAATATCATTAGTCATTGGAGAACTGCAAATCAAAACCATGATATACCACTTTACAACAACTAGGATGGCTATAATCAAAAGACAACAATAAGTGTTGACAAAGATGTGCAGAAACTGGAACCCTCATAAGCTGCTGGTGAGAAGGAAAATGGTATAGCTGCTTTGAAAAACAGTTTGGCAGTCCCTCAAGATGTTAAATATGATCCAGTAATTTCACTCCTAAATATATACCCAAGAGAAATGAAAAAACATGTCTACATTAAAATGTGTGCATAAGCGTTGACAGCAGCATTATTCATTATAGCCAAAAAGTGAACACAATTTGGGGTGCCTGGCAGGCTCACTCAGTAGAGCATGAGACTCTTAATCTCAGGGTCATGAGTTCAAGCCCCATGTTGGGCATGGAGCCTACTTAAAAAAAAAAAAAAAAAAAAAAAAAAAAGTGGACACAATTCAGTGTCCATCAACTGATGAGTGGACAAGCCAAATGTGGTATTTATCTATACAACAGAGTATTATTAAACCATAAAAAGAAAACAAGTACTAAAATATCCTACAACGACTGAGAAAATATTATGCAAAGTGAGAAGTCAGACGATAAAAGGTCACATATTATATGATCTCTTTTATATGGTATGTCCAGAATAGGCAAATCTATAAAAACAGAAAATAAATAGAGGCTGGAGAAAGAGGAAAATGAGGAGTAACTTCTAATGGATTACACGGTTTCTTTTGGGGATGAGAAAAATGTCCTGAAATTAAATAGGTGTATTGATGAACAACTTTATGAATTTACTGAAAGTCACAAAACTGTACACTTTAAAAAGGTATATTTTATGGTACATGAACTATATCCCAACAATTTTTTACAAGTCACTAGAATTAATTTGGGAGATATACTGCAAATAAGACTTACTAGTATGTTACCGGTTATTATTTACCATATTTATATCCAAAGAAAGTTGAATTTTAAAAATCTCAAAATTAGGGGCGCCTGGGTGGCGTAGTCGGTTAAGCGTCCGACTTCAGCTCAGGTCACGATCTCGCGGTCCGTGAGTTCGAGCCCCGCGTCAGGCTCTGGGCTGATGGCTCGGAGCCTGGAGCCTGCTTCTGATTCTGTGTCTCCCACTCTCTGCCCCTCCCCCGTTCATGCTCTGTCTCTCTCTGTCCCAAAAATAAATAAAAAATGTTGAAAAAAAAAAAAAAATCTCAAAATTAAAGTATAGAAACCCCCTTGACCCCAAGAATCTTCAACTACTCCAGGAAAGCTGCAACAACTATCACACTTTGCCTAAGCTGTAAACAAAGCTCTGCTGCTATAAAGAGGATAAAAGAAGCAGCATTTGTACAGATATGTCTTGTTTGGTCCACGGCACTTTAAAAGCCACTGTAATAGGCAGCTCTTTTATTTTTTTAAGATGTCCAGCCAGCATTCTGCTTTTATGCCATCTGCTTGGCTCTCACTCACAGCTGTGAGTTTTCACTCCTTGCTTATCCCATGACTAAGTTTCCCTGAGTCCTACACCTCACTACTCTTACGTACTAAGTCCTAGCATTAGTAAATGTTTTCTCCACTCACAGCAAATTAAAAAGGACCTTCTGAAAAAAACTGACAGAAAAGAAAAAAAAAAAAAAGGCAGGAAAGGGAAAAAAAAAGTCATACAAAAATCACCCACAGTATGAAACCATGTAGTCCACATATCTGTATCTTTAGCCGCAATAGCTATCACCGTGCTAAAAAAAAACTCAGAGTTTTGAAAGGTACATTTTTTTTCAAGATAAAAGCTTCAATTATCTGGAACATTCTCTTACCTAGAAATCTTCTTTGAAAATGCTGAAAAAACAGATTAATTAGATATCTGATTTCAAAAAATAATTTCTGAGTACTTACCTACACGGCTACATAATTCTTTACTTGTTTTCAAATCCATTTTCTCCTGTTCCTCCAGTGAGACATCTGGATACGATACCACTTTTTGATGTTTCCCACTACTATGAGGCTTCTCTGATGGTCTTGGTACGGTCCTACTTGTCTCTGTCTTTGTGACCTCTTTAGACTGGGATACAGCAGAAGTAAGCGACACATTTGGTGCAACCACTTTATCACACATGTATAAGTAGTAGCTACAGACAGAGAAAGGCAAAATAAGACACATATTACACTTGGGTAAAAAAACAAAATACATTAAATCTATTTCTATCATTAAAAAATTTTACATTAAAACAGACAACATAACAACTCAGAAAATAAGGGTCACAGAAAAGAATTCCTTAAAAATTCAGTACTTTAGGCAGTAAGTGCAAAATTATGAGTAATTTTCGTTATTTTGCAAAAAGTAATCTCTAAGCACAGAGAGATACCCACAGGGAAAGAAAATTAGTCTCATCTCCTTCCCTCAAAACCACCTGAGAATTAAAGGCATCAAGCACTTTTAGAGCTATTTAATAGCCCTAAATAGGTAAGGCTTATGCTAGAAAGAAAACAGACCATATACTACTTGGAGAACCATTTTCTTGCCTGCCACCCATCCAAAGCCAAGGAATCCTTGCTCTGTTATAGAGAGGCTGATTCAGTTCCACAGTTCCACACTATAAGGCTAGAGCCAGATTCACCGCAGGCCCAATCAGGAGCTCCCAGGGCCCATCTTCTATAGCAGTCTGAACACCGCTACTGGGCAACAAGTCCTACTTGTTTCAAACCCCACAGAGCGATCTTCCTAAAATACTTCAGTACTTCCTAATTTGATAAAAATTCAATAGTAAGTTGCACAAAACTAAGATTGAAGGCATGACTACCAATTTTGCTCAAAGCTCACATAGAATTTTCTGCAGATTACCTGAGAGACCCATGGAACAAACTGGAGCTAGATATTGAAGTACCATACTATTAACTATAATCTGCATAACCTTTAGCCAAAAGATGCAACCATTTAACTAACATAATACTTCATTCCCTAAATGCTAATGATCTCTTCTTACATCTGATTTTCTTTACGCAGTAATCTATATTGTTCCTCTTTACCAATCACATGAATTCTGCAGATGAAAACTCAGTATTCTGCTAAGAAAACGGACAGATTTAATAATATCCAAAGAGTTACTTCAACACAATAGGAATGGTAGGAACTGTGCAAATGTAAGACAGATTCTTCATCACCGTGTTTGGGGGGGGGGGGGGGGGGGGAATATATATTTACAGCAATAAAAATCTAGAAATCGACAAAGAAAAAGTTTATAATCTAAGGTGGATTTTTATTGAAAATGTGAACACTGGATTTTGAGGGATATGGTTACTATGAAAACTTCTAAATTTCAAAAAATTTCCTTGTAAAATATCAAAGTTGCATACCAAACTCTTGAAGAGTTGGTTTACCTCTTAAAAGGAAGGAAATTAAAGGAAAATTTTCAATGTTTACTTCAGGGTGAAAAGGAAATGATGATTTCCTAGAAAGAACATACACACCAAGAAAAGGTTATCTCAAATATTCAACACAGTTTACAATTCATTTATTAACAAGCCTAAAACTAAATAATGAATTGGCAGAGTCTAGAACAGTACCTGACATATAGATGTTGAATGAATGAATGAACAAACGAACAAACAAATGAGCCAATACCCACTCACCTGGGGTGTAAAAATGAATGTGTCTGCGAAACATGGTCACCTTCCTGCTTTATAACAGGGTACCATGACTGTAATTCCATTCCTGATGATGTATCTATCTGTAGAAAAATGTAGAAGGGAAAAAGTTCATTGAAGGAAGATGTGATGGTTAATTTTATGTGTCAACCAGATAGGGCCATAGGATGTCTCCGGAGAACCCTAGTAAGAGTTACATTATTTAAGAGTCATCTTCTTACAAGGCAGTCTGTCCTTAAAGTACCAAATCTAGTCACTCAAAACAACATCAACCATCCTTTCAAAAAATAGTTTCAGGGGCACCTGGGTGGCTCAGTCAGTTGAGCGTCCGACTTCAGCTCAGGTCATGATCTCACAGCTCATGAGTTCGAGCCCCGTGTCGGGCTCTGTGCTGACAGCTCAGAGCCTGGAGCCTGCTTCAGAGTCTGTGTCTCCCTCTCTCTCTGCCCTCCTCAACTCATGCTCTGTCTCTGTCTCTTAAAAATGAATAAATGTTAAAAAAAAAAAAATTTTTTTTAAAAAGAAATAGTTTCAGTATGCATGTTCAACATGGATTATCAGAAATGATTTCATAAAATTTCATACTTATGGAATCTATTTTTTAAATGCTTTTTAATTTTTAGTGTTTATTTTATTTTTTGAGAGAGATGGAGCGTGAGCAGGGGAGAGGCAAAGAGAGAGGGAGGCACAGAATCTGAAGCAGGTTCCAGGCTCTGAGCTGTCAGCACAGAGCCTGATATGGAGCTTGAACCCATGGACCATGAGATGATGACCTGAGCTGAAGTCAGATGCTTATCTGACTGAGCCACCCAGGCGCCCCTATTTTTTTTAATGTTTATTTGAGAGAGAGCAAGAGAGAGCGTGCAAGCAAGGGAGGGGCAGAGGGAGAGGAAAGAGAATCCCAAGCAGATTCCCTCACAGCTGTGAGATCATGACCTGAGCTGAAATCAAGAGTCAGATGCTTAACCCACTGAGCCAGCCAGGCACTGCTGGAATCTATTTTTTAAATCCATTTTAAATAGCACCTTACAAATGTACAGCATTGGTAAGTTCCGATCCTTCTTGCTGCTACAATCAGCTAGAATATACCCTTTCCCTACAGTATTTGTTAATGGATTAGATGGCATTCTATAGCAACAAATATTTGCCAGGGGAGTGAGGTCACTAAGATGGCAACATAGGTTGTTCCTGACTTTGCCCCACCACCCCCGCCACACGCAAGAAAAACTAACATCTATTCAAGGGCAAGTCACCAGTGAGAGAATGCTGTAACACAGGGGATGGGGGTGGTGAAGCTGAAGCGCCCCATCGCACCTCAGAAACCAAGACAGACTACACTAGAAGGATGAATGTTAGCTGAACCTACTGTGGTAATTCACTTCACAACACATGCAAATCAAACTATCATGCTGTATGCCTTACACTTAGTGATGATACCGATTATTTCTGAATAAAACTGGAGGGGAAGAAAAGTGAATTGATAGAGGGATGAATAGGTAGATATCTAATAAAAGAAGTATAGTGAAATGTTAAAAAAAAAAAAAAAAATTAAAAAGATAAGGGAACCCAAGCAGAGCCTCACAGAGTAACCTGAGTGGAGGAGTAGAATGTCCAGAAAGACCAAGGCAAATAGAGACTGCAGCACAGAGAAAGGTGCCCAGAGAGAACTCCACAGATCTGTGGAGGGTTTACCTCAAGAATTCAGCATAGTACCTGAGCAGCCCATGCTTGTGAGGAAATTTCTCAAAGCCGGGTCATGCAGCTAATATGGTGACTGATGTGAGGGGGGTAGGAGTCCAAAGAGCAGCCAATTTATCCTATTATGGCACAACTCAAATGGGCATTATTCACTCCACAGCTCCCTACCAACTTGGATGAAACAGTGATGGGATTGCATTGCACATTTTTACCTTCCCTCTACCCAGTCTTGCCCCTACTTCCTTCCTTTCACAGGCAACTGATCTCTAATAAACATCACAAAAAAACAAACACACAAGCACCACAAAAGTTTGCCAAGCTAAACTACTTTGCCTAACACTTATCAGTAAACCATACTTCCTCATAAACTGTACCTGTGAATAAAGGCAAAGAAGAAGGTAAACCCTTTTGGCTACTTAATGAGCATCTACCTGATAAGAACTTTATACATCCTACTTAATTCTAACAATAACTTACATTAAGTAGGTATCATGATCTCCATTTTACACATTAGAAAAGTGAGGTTCAGAAACTGAGAAAGATGGGGCACCTGGGTGGCTCAATTGGTTAACCATCCGACTTCGGCTCAAGTCATGATCTCATAGTTCGTGGGTTCGAGCCCCGCGTCAGGCTCTGTGCTGACAGCTCAGAGCCTGGAGCCTGCTTTGGATTCTGTGTCTCCCTCTCTCTCTGCCCCTCCCCTGCTCATGATTTGTCTCTGTCTCTCAAAAATAAATAAACATTAAAAAAAAATTTTTTAAAGAAAGAAAAGAAAAGAAACAGAAAAGAATAACCTGTGGCTACTAACTTCTCCCTTATTTGGTTTGTTTCACATGGCCTCCTCACTACCACTCCCACTCCCACCACCACCACCACCATTCAAATTACAGTAATGACCCTGCTCTTGTGGGAAAAGAGTATCTTATTAAAGGGGGAACAAGACTCACTTGTAGAGGAGTGAGCTAAAAGGTGGCAGTATTTGGGTGAGCAACAAAAACAAGAGGCTAACAGACAAACCCAGTGGAGTAAGAGAGAATGGAATTAAGAATGAGGTGAAGGAGGAGAAGGATGTGACAAAAAGGAGAGCTTCATATTCTTCTGACACTGCCTCTGAGAGTCTCCATTCACTTCTGCAACTGGGTAAAGTGTGTGGGAAATGATGCCATCATCCAATAATTCATAAACACAGCACTCAGAGGACAGCCACCAAATACCAAGAAACCAAGAAAACTATTTTGCCTCATGTCCCAATATTCCAGTTCAGAACCAAGAAACTACACAAAATGGAAGGGAAACAGATCTCTAGATGCTAAGCAGTTGTGATTCAAGCAAAATTAATTCATAAACTGTCCATGGTTTGACTGGGGAGATCTCACTCATGGGGGAAGAAACTCAGAAGAAACCTGACAACCCACTACCCATTTTGTTAATGGGCCAAAAAGGAAAAGGAAAACAGCTTTTGGAGCAAACATTACACAACTTGATCAAACAGGAGGTGATTTAAGGCCAATTAAAAGCCAAAATTAAAAATATGGACAGGGCACCTGGGTGTCCCAGTCAGTTAAGTGTCTGACTTTGGCTCAGGTCATGATCTTGAAGTTCATGGGTTCGAGCCTCGCGTCAGGCTTTGAGCTGTCAGCACAGAGCCTGGATCCTGCTTCAGATTCTGTGTCTCCCTCTCTCTCTGCCCCTCCCCCACTCACACGCACGCACACACGCGCGCTCTCTCTCTCTCAAAAATAAACATTAAGAACAATTTTTTTAATCCACAAAAATAAAAATATGGTAACTTCTATTTGTAGGAGGCCAACATTTTGGTTAAGAATGAACAAGGAAGGCACCTGAGGGGCTCAGTCAGTTGAGCATCTGACACCTGACTTCAGCTCAAGCATGATCTCACGATTCATGAGATGAAGACCCACTCAGGTCATGATCTCACGGTTAGTGAGTTCAAGCCCCGCTGGCAGCACAGAGCCTGCGTGGGATTCTCTAGCCTTCTGCTCTCTCTGCTCCTCCCCTGCTTGCAGACGCTCAAGCGCATGCTTTCTCTCAAAATAAATAAATAAACTTAAAAAAAAAAAAAAAAAGAATGAACAAGTAATTTGAAAAACTAACAAGACCACAAGACTAGGGGAAATAAAGAGATTTTCAAAGGATTTAAGAATTGAGTATTCAGTGAGGGGACCCTAGGCTCTCTACAAGAGTACAAACAAAACAACAACAACCTCACAATCCTGATCAATTCTAAAGTTCAGAATCTGAGGCAAAAATCATATGTTTATTTATAAAATAAGCCAATCTCTTGTTTACATAGTTTCTCAGATAACTTAGTTCTACAAGTAAATTAGAAAGGATATTGCTGGTAACAACGATACTAAATAATAGATGCCAGGTGACAATCGACAGCCTAAGAAGAATTACAAAATGCAAACACAAACACTAATTCAAAAAGCAAGACAATCTAAGGGCTTTATCACAGACCAGGGCAAATAATTTAATAAAGCTCACTTGTCCCCTACCTTCACAACAGAGCACAGAAACTGATATTTAAAAAGTCTTGAGTTAACATGACATAAACTATATTCTATAACTTATACCAGATATAAACACTACACTGTATACATACATACCTACCACTTAGAAAGACTGAAAACTATTTAAGACATTTTAGAATTCAGGAAAAAGGTTAAAGTTTTTAAGAACACAGTGCTGAAAAGAGTAGCTTCATCATCCAGAAAACTCATTTAGGCAGAACATTTTTCACCAAAACACTGTATGACAAGGTGTTAATAAGCATGGATAAGCTCACTGTAACAAATCAATGAAATGTAAGATCAGCTAGGGTGCTTGGGTGGCTCACCCGGTTAAGCATCCGACTTGATTTCAGCTCAGGTATGATCTCAGGGTCATGAGATCGAGCCTGGTGTCGGGCTCTGTGCTGAGTGTGGATCGAGTCTGCTTGGGATTCATTCTCTCTCTCTCTCTCTCTCTCTCTCTCTCTCTCTCTCTCCTTCTCTGCCCCACACCTACTCATGCACAAGTACTCTCCCTCTCTGTCAACATAAATAAACATTAAAAAAAATAGAAGATCAGCTTCAATTAAATCGGAATTTCTTTTCTAGAAGTCACTTGTTAAACTCATTATTTAGAAAATAAAGAAAGCTCCACTTTAAATCAGTTATATATCCCAAATAATTCTGGATGTACTGCCCAAGATATCAATCGCTTCTCAGTTTTTTTTAATTAAAATTACCAAAATTGAGACATTTTCTAAAGTTTTTTCTTGAAAAATTTTTTTAATGTTTATTTTTGAGAGAGAGAGAGAGAGAGAGAGAGAGAGAGCGTGAGTGGGGGTAGGGCTGACAGAGAGGGAGACACAGAATCTGAAGCAGGCTCCAGGCTCCAAGTTGTCAGCACAGAGCCAACGCAGGGCTCGAACTCACAGACCGTGAGATCATGACCTGAGCCAAAGTCAGGAGCTTAACCGACTGAGCCATCCAGGCGCCCCAAAAGTTTTTTCTATTATAGATATCTGGAATCTCAAACCTCCTGAATAGCAAGTTCTGAACTCCTTGACTTGAAATCTGACTCAATTTTGATCAATTTCAAAGCTTGATTTGTTTAAATTTTACTATTTTATTCATGATCCAAAGCCAATACATATTTCTATTTTCTATTATCTCTAAACCTCAGATGCCTCCATAAAGAATTGCTAGCATTTTAAATATCCATCCCTCTCTAATTTCTGCCCTTTATTTTATTTTCTAATCTCACACAATCCAACTAACAGAATCACAGTCTAGGGATTTTAAAGAAACCCTCTTTAAAGATCACCTAGTGCAGTCCCCTAGCCAACGTCTGAATTCCCTATTCAAAATCACTGACAAGTGGCTATCCAGCCTCTGCTTGTACAGCAGCTTTAGGTCAAGGGCCATCTTCTTTACTTTTGTGTATTTTCAGTACCTAGCACCATGCCTGGCATGTAGAAGGAACTAATAAATATTTGTTGAATGAATCCTGAATGACAGCTTAGCTCATTAATTCCCAGGGTGGCCTTTTATCGGGTTACTGTGCTACCATGAAACTGAGAAAGAAGATAGTCTCTTTCACATTCAATATCCTTCTACTCCATGAAGTACCAGAAAGCCCAACAGTCTCTGGGGTGTATTTTTAGAAATCAGACCTACAAATTAAATAATACAAATGATGGGGAAATATACAACGCTAACCATGATAAAATGTTGGGATTTGATTTTATCTAACATGTGGTAAGCCATAAACACATTTATAACAACTTATCCTAACTGTGTGTTAAAAACAATTAAGAAAAGCACATATTATACAACAGAACATTCACAGGCATGCCAGATTTTCTCATCTATTCTGCATTTGTGTCAACATACAAATTAGGTCTTCAAAAAAAGAACAATGTAATTAAATGGCACAGCAGTGTTGCTACTACTGATCAGGAATAAAAATTAGATACCAAGATATGAGCACGTATTACCTCTTATCTCACTTTTCAAGGTGGGAAGAATTTACTTGGTGTTTTTAAACATCAGAATAGAATTCATTACATTACTTGGCAAAGGAGAGAAGTAGATCACTTAGTATCTTAAGTTAGAGCCCTAAACATTTTTAAATGCTTTTATCGCCCAACTTCCCCACCGTTATCTACCGCGAAATGAACAGATGGCATCCTCATCTGAAACACAGGAAAATTTTCAGACATATTATTTCATTCTTTCTCTAAGTCATAAAACAACAAATAACATCTATGAAAGCAAAATTAAAACAATCCCAAAATGTACACAAGAGTAAATTTTAAATAAATAAAAATTAGGAAATGTTTTATAAAAATTTCTCTAAATTTCAACTTACTGTGTTATATACACATGATCCTTTAATAATCACATTTCCTAATAAAGAACTATTGTGTTTTTGGTAGTACAATGCTTTTTAGTCTCACAATGACAAATAATTTAGAGAACTTGATTTCATTTACAAAAAAAAAAACAAAAAACAATAAACATTTTAGTCACCACTTTCTGGATACAAAAGCAATCCTACCCACTCGGCGCTATTCACATATAAACATTCCAATTTATACTTTAAAAAAAAAAATCGCAACACTTTACAATTCCTAGACTTATCTCCAATAATAAACTTTACTTTTAGATGATACTCTAGTTTTTATAGTAGCAGATTAATATTATGACCCTTAATTAAATCCAAATGACAAATATTGATGAACTAAAGAAATCCAGATAATATCCTCAACATATACTGGTAGGATTTCCAAAGTCTCTCCAAAAATTACATTAAAATTTTTTTTAATATGTGGAAAAATTATTTTTAAAAACAGAATTTAGAAAGAGCTATAAGAGGTAAATTTTTAGATTGTGGTATTTATTCCTAAAACAGTATGCATACAAAGGACTAGCAGATTGGTAAATTTAACAGACTATTCTAATGATGTGCTTACACAAGAAATAAAAGATAATGTATATTAAATATACATTACTTTGTACAAGCCCAACATAAATCACTAGCAACCTTACTAAACACATGACTGAATACACAGCTAAGCAATAACTCCTTAGGAATAAAGTGGATATACCTGTCAGGGCCTTTTTGCTGTGTTATTATAATACTAAGGCATTCAAGTGGTCAATAAATGATTTCAGAAGGACACAAAGACACCCTACCACACAGCTGCCAACAACTCTTACTGAAAGAAACTGAATCTCTCACTGAAGGATCAAGTTTCCTCAGTACTTCCAACATGTTGTGAATGAGCGTTTCAACAACTGAAAGAGGAATAGTGTTACAAGGTAGCAAATAGCTACTTAAGAGATTTTAAGGCTCAATCTTGTGCCTCACTTCATTGTAATTATTAGAATTAATCAACCTAATGCAAAACTGAAACAATATGATCTAAGCACCTCCACTAAATTACCAAAACCAGATAGATCTTCTGGAGATATAGCAATGTCTGCTGCTCCCCCACACTGAAAGATACCACCTATTTCACAAAGCCAATTTTAAGTTTAAATAAGTGCTCAAAGATGCTCACAGGAAAAGCAAAGGCTCACGTTTTTATAATGTGCAACTATTATCTTAAATCCTTTATGGAAATAAAGCCATGTGAAGTTAGTAGTTTGATACCACTCCCTTCACAATGTGAAGGAAAAGGAGCAAACTGATATAAGTCCTGTTAAGTTCCTACTTCTAAAATAATAAAAAAATAATAATAATAAGTTTATTTATTTAAGTAATCTCTACACCCAATGTGGGGTGCGAACCCACGACCCTGAGATCAAGAGTCATGTGTTCCTCCGATTTGAGCCAGCCAGACACCCCTAAAAATAAAAATTTTTATACTGCAATTTTACAGAGACCAATTCATTTAATATGACAATAACTTATCAATCTCCATGTCACATACATCTTTTCACTAAAATATCTGTATAAATCTAAGGTTTTGCTTTTCCAGCCCATTTCAACATATATGCTTTTTCAAAAAATGTTTATTTTTTTTTTAATTTTTTTTTAACGTTTATTTATTTTTGAGACAGAGAGAGACAGAGCATGAACGGGGGAGGGTCAGAGAGAGGGAGACACAGAATCTGAAACAGGCTCCAGGCTCTGAGCTGTCAGCACAGAGCCCGACATGGGGCTCGAACTCAGGGACCGTGAGATCATGACCTGAGCCGAAGTCTCAGCCACTTAACCGACTGAGCCACCCAGGCGCCCCAAAAAATGTTTATTTTTGAGAGAGAGAGAGAGAGAGAGAGAGAGAGAGAGAGAATGAATGGGGGAGGGGCAGAGAGAGAAGGGGACAGAGGATCCAAAGCAGGCTCCAAGCTGACAGCAGTGAGCCCAATGTAGTGCTGGAAGAACCCACAAACCCACAAACCATAAGATCATGACCTGAGCCAAAGTCGGTCGCTCAACCTACTGAGCCACCCAGGGGCCCCCCAGCATATGTGCTTTTTAAAAAAATTATGATGGTGCCTTCCCCACTCATGGTCTGTCACTTAAAAATAAGTAAACATTAATAAAAAATTTTTTTAATTATGATCTCTGTGGCGCCTGGGTGTCTCAGTTGGTTAAGCGTCCAATTTTCTCTCAGGTCATGATGTCGTAGTTCATGGGTTCCAGCCTGGCGTGGGGCTCTGTGCTGACAGCTCAGAGCCTGGGGCCCGCTTCAGATTCTGTCTCCCTCTCTCTGCCTCTCCCTCACTCGCACTGTGTCTCTTTCTCTCTCAAAAATAAACATTAAAAAAAATAAAAATAAAAAATTATGATCTCAGATCATTTTGGCCTTCAATTAATGTATGTTGAGAATATCAAAATGAAGATTAATTTTTTTATGTAGATTAATTTTACTATATGCAATGTAGTCTATTTTTTATTTTACTCTACTTCATTTTTTTAATGTCGGTGACCCACTAAATTGATTTCATAACCCTCCTGGCCCCCAACTGGGGTTCTCAAGAGATAAGCCCAAATGCCCCAAGGCATCCACTGTATGCAATGAATTAACTTCACTTCAAAGCTTTGAGAATGGTAGTATACACCATCTTTGGAAGAAATGATGAAACCATCACTCAGATCATTTTCTGTAGGGCTTAAATCTCCTTTCTTGAAACCCCAGATGAAAAGGGCTGTGTGAGTGACAAACTGCAATTTGAAAAACCTTGCTCTAAGTGAACGATCCTAGAATTGGTCCACAAGTATTATTTCAACAACTAGTCTTGTATTAATAATAACACTTGTGGGGCGCCTGGGTGGCGCAGTCGGTTAGGCGTCCGGCTTCAGCCAGGTCACGATCTCGCGGTCCGTGAGTTCGAGCCCCGCGTCGGGCTCTGGGCTGATGGCTCGGAGCCTGGAGCCTATTTCCGATTCTGTGTCTCCCTCTCTCTCTGCCCCTCCCCCGTTCATGCTCTGTCTCTCTCTGTCCCAAAAATAAATAAAAAAAAAATAAAAAAAAATAAAAAAAAATAATAACACTTGTGCACTGGCCATTTGCACAGATTTACAAAGGATTACATGTGTAAGGGAATAAACTCCAGTGTTAATTATCATCTATGTTGAAATTATGAATTACGAAATTTTGTTTTCTTCTTTGCACTTGTTTAGGATTTACTACAGTGGGCCTATATTGCTTTCATAACCACACCAAAAAACAACAACAACAAAAACACTTTTAATATGGAATAAAAGCCCTAGTGTTACCAAAATGATCTTTAGTGAGCCTCTAAACTTTCATATTCCTTGTCCCCATAAGATAAACAAAATACGCACTTTTAGGGCTATTTGAAATCTCAAAACAAATTCAATACCACAAGTAAAAACAAAATGCTGCTCTGCTTTAAAACTAAGCCTCTTTTTCTCCTCAAAAATCACTGGTAACTTTATAGGGCTAGTTAAGACTCTTCATTCAGTTATTCAAACCTTTATTAAACATCTACCACATTCTAGATTCAAAAACTAGAAGATAAAGTCCTGCCCTAAGGAGCCTCCATTTAGTCTTTATGTACATATTTCTGTGACCCACTTCTAAGTCTAGAAATCAGTATGAGTTTTAAAGTAATTTATATCTTTCTATTCATTCCTTTTTCTGCCTAGCATGGTACTGTAATACTTAATTTAGTGAATGAAGCAAGCTTCACCTTAAGAAAAGATTTAGAATTTAATTATATATCTTCTTTTTGCTTTTCACAGTCTAATAAAATCCTTAAGTTATTTTAAGTTTATGAACCCTCATTAGACCAAAATTCTGCATGTGGACAGAATAGTTTCCAGTCATTACTAAAGCTATTCCCAAACTAGTTCTATCTCTTTACTTGAACAAAATGAGTTTTGCTCCACACTTTCCTTTCCCAGAATACTAAAGGAATTGAAATTAACCCAATTCTTGATTACTTCCTTGTTCTCCCAGTGGCATAAATTATAATGTATGCATAGCTATGAGAACACTGCTGGCTGCCTACACAGTGATTCAAGTATACCCTTTTTCTTCTTCCTTGAAGTTTCTTAATTTTTTCCCATTTATCAGATCAAAAAGAATAAAGTTGTAACTTATCACCAGCCTTTTTAAAAATGTTAATACTTATAAATGTTTTACCATTTTTTTAATGGTAAAAACGAATATAGGCTCTGTATTTCCTAAACCATAAGGGGGCACTATTCCCAAAGCCATTCTAAAGATTTCATTGAAATGTCCTTATAATTCTTACAATAGACCTGTTTTGTATGTTCTTCTTGCATACTTCATTTTTAGTAAGTAAACAAAATATCCAACTAGTATAACAGCTGTGTACAAATAACTAAGAGTGGGATACATTTGAACCCATTACTCAGTTATCTCATTTGTGTTAGAAATGTCTTCACATAATTCCAGGTAAGTCAAGAAGATGTTTGCGGAAAGGAAAAGTCCCCAAATACATATTAGTAAATGTTTTAATAATAGTTTGAAGTACGATCCTACATTTCTAGACTCTTCCAAAATGCTCTGGCTTCCATTCTCTCACTCAACAGTTTATTTGCAAATCACAGGTGTTTATTTACAGATCAAACCATTATTTTACCCAAAAACTCCAAACATTCTAAAATATAATGCAGTGTGTTGTTCTTCAAAAATGTATTCAGTTTAAAAAAAGATTTCATTGACTGCCTCTGATGCACCAAGCACTAAACTACATTCTGGGAAAACAGGAAAAAGGGTCTCTAAACTCATGAAGTCAATTATTAATTTCAGAAAAGTAGACAAAAATATTCATACTCGTCGTGCATATGAACACAAATACTTCATCTGATTCTAACCTTACCCCCACTTGATCAAAATTTATGTTAATCGCAAAATACAAACTATATCACTGATGTAACAAATTACCACCAAATTGGCCACAATTATTACTGAAACACATTTTGTCTCAACACTACTCTTTGTAGTTGCCCATTTTCTCTAGTGTATTTCCTTACCTTATTGGACTAAGAAATGCACTTCCTAAACAGAAAAAAAAAGTTTACAAGATAGAATTTTTTTTGTACTATTATTATTCCAATGACTTCTACAAAAATGAGGAACTGAAAGGAAAATGCAAAACTAAAAATAGTAAAATGTTTAACAGGCTTTAAAAAAAAAAGTTTAAATTGATATCTTTAGGTCATTTATGTGCATCATAATCTATTTTTTTCCTAAGCAGAGTAAATACCATATTATTATTTACCTAAGAGTAGTCAATTCTGAATGTTAAAAAATCTACATTTTAAATGTTTTTTTTTTTTTTTAACATAAGGGCATACACCATCTCTAACTTAAAGATTTTCTGTCACATTTTGTAAGAGTAAAGAACCACCTATCACTACAAGTGGGCTTTTCCAATGTGCTTGAAAATAATCTTAAACATCACCCTTCAAATTTTATTTACAAATGATCAATTTGCTTAGCAACCTTTTTTCCATAGACAAAAATGTAAGAGCAACTAAATCAGAATTAGATCAAATAAATAATACAACAGCCATATTTCTAAAAAAAAGCGTAAAAAGTTCAGGCGATACAAAGAAATAAATTGCTTAAGAACATCATTTTACAAAGCCACCTAGGCAGATCTAAAACCAGTTGTATTTCTTGTCCTGACCTGAGTAAGAAAGGCTTCAAAATATACCGTTAGTTTCTACACAGAGCCAGTTCTTCACTTAGAACACTGACCTTATACCACTTACTTCTCCCATCTAAATATAGCTACTAACTATGCAAATTAAATGGAGCTATTAGTTATGCAAATAGTTAGGTGATCATTACTAATATAATTTCCAACCTTGGAAATAACAGTTGCTACATTTCAAACAATTGCCTTTTGAGTTTCATAATTTTGGTTTTTAAATCTAAAACAATACTTTAACTAAATTAACAATGTATAAACGTATTGAACTACGTTAGTATTCACATTAAACATAAGGTTCTTTACATAAAATATTAATATATTTAGTTTACTCTTCTATGTAAAAAAAAAAAAAAGAAAAGAAAGCCTGTATTGACTTCTTCAAATGAGCTTCCTCTGGGTCTATTTGGTTTGTTTGGCAACCAACTCACTGACTCACAGGAGATAATAAAAAACGTTCCCCAGTCAAGGATATCTCCTAGCACCCCCTCCCTGTTAAGGACCTTAGTATAAAATTCAAGTTAACACAGAGTTTACGAACCATTACACTAAGGAAAATTGATAAGAAGTTAATGTTTCTCAAAATTCAGTAGTAGTTTGTACTACAAAGTTTGCTTTAGGGAAAAGCAGTGAAAATTACTAGACTTCAAGTCAGAAGAACTGCATTCAGCTCCTCATTCTACCACCCAGCAGTTATACAACCAGAACATGTGACCCATCTGGGACTGGTTTCTCATCTAAGAAACCTTGTTCACAGACCTTCAAAAAAGTCTTCAGGACTAAATTTTCAAAATATGGAGTGATAAGCATAATAAAACAACCACTCAAGTATGTATTACATGTGAACCCAAAAGTCTTCTTTCTTAAAGATTTCATTGCTGGAAATTTTCTTAAATTCCCTTACATTGCTTACAATTCACATAAAATTGCAAACAATACCAAAATGAAACCAAAAACATTATAGTAAATCCTGCAAAAAGATAACAGCCAAAAGGTGAGGGAAAAAAATCTCACACCTTCCCCCCCAAAAAAAATGAATTCAAATTAATCATTTCTGAGACAATAAAGGACTACATTCAGATGAAGAACGGTTTCAATTTTACTTAAACCCTAGCACATATAGTTTCAGTTAAGTAAATTCATCACCTTTTTCTTTCTAATCTTTATCATGGTTCTCAGATGTTTTTGTTCACAAATACAGAAGAGGAACTTCAGGCAAAGGAGTTTATCCCAAAAACGCTTATGTCAGAGCAATGAAGACTGGAGTAAGAATATCTAGCAAATAATGTGGTCACCTATGGACACGTAAGGGTAGGGCTCTAATTAGCATTGAGCAAGATATCATAAATATCAAAAGGAGCATTCCACATTTTGAGAATATAGATCATCTCCAAGCACAAGCTTCAGCATGGGACCAATCCAGCTGTAAGCAAGTCCAGTAATTTGAGAAGTGGCTTGAAGTCAATCCTGCTTCAAAATCAGTCAATAACTGCACATGAACAATATAAACTTATCTAGTAGCCACAGGCAAGGAATTTCAGAGTGCTGACCCTTTGGAAGCAGCAAGTAGCAAACTACCCTGAATTAAGAGTCTAAAATTATCTTCTTGAGCTTCAGAAGCAAATCACAGTTTTAAAACTCAACTGTAACTAAATTTCCCTCAAAACCTTAAAGGTGCCATAATAAGGCACACGACACCAAAATCTCAGATTCAAGCCCAAGCTCTAATGTTGCTGTGAATAAGCTGCGGTCATTTAATACGCTTCACTCATTTCTTCTGTGAAGTAGAAAAGGTAGAGATTATTTCAAGAAATAAAAACTAATAGTGGAAAACTTAGATTCTTAAGATGAAACATGGCCAATCTTTCATTGTACAACTCAAATAAAATTATATACGTGAAACTGCTCAAAAACAATGCTTGCCACAATGTGTTAAACAGTGCTAGCTATTATACTAACTTTAATCAAGTAAAAAATATATTTAACAACCAAATCAACAAGCTGGATATTTAATAACCCAAATCTTGTTTATTACCCAGGCATTCAGGCTCTCAGAATGAAGACCTTAGTTTAGCCTAGCAGATATTGCAGTGGGAAAAATAATAAGATCTCTTTGCTGACAGGTTTTTATATTAGTATTTATTTAGCCTAAAATAATCTATTTATTCTAGCTGTCACAATTTTTTTAAGTTATTTCTTTCTTTTAAAAAAACCTCTTACCAGAATCACAAATTCTTCCGATAAACCTGTTTTTTCCATTTATTCCGAATATTGATCAAACCTGAATATCCAGGGATAAAAACAACGTCAGAAATCCTAGATCTACCTTGGAAAAATGCTGTTTGAAGCCCACAACCAGAATTGTTTTGGCCAGCCATTGTACCATTTGCAAATGGAAATAACACCAAAGTGTAAATTATCTGGAGTCCTAGGACAACAACAGATCTAGTCATCAAAATGCAGGATGTGTGAAAAAGAAAGAGATCATGACTTGACAAAGAAGCCCCAAATCCTCCACACCCTGTCTATATAATCTTGGGAAAGCCACTTGATCTGAGCCTCATTCTCTTTATCTGTAGAATGGGAATAATCCTACTTCTTGCACTAGGCTGTTTGAAAGATCAAATGAACACACACACAGGAAAGCGCTTTATAGCCTAAAACGTGTGATACAAACATAACACATTACAAAGACCAGTATTTTTTGTTGTTGCATGAGCAGTAACAGTTTCTTAACATCGCACAGGTTAAGTAAGTCTAAATATAGACTTCTGATTTCAAAGTAAACCAGTGCCATTATTTAAAATTACTATTAAAAAAAAAAAAACTTGCCTTAGATTGAGTCCTTTTTCCATTTCTCATGCTAAATTTCTCCTTCATTTCTTCTAATATTATCTTCAGTTTCTTTTCTTCAGGTGTCCCTAAGTATTTCTGGTTCACATGAAGATAGCAATGCCATTTGGCTGACTCAAAGCCCCAGTGGCAAGTCCTTTTGTCAGGTGATCTGTGAGAATGCATCACAAATGTCTGGGGCGCAAACATTCCACAGCACTCCAGACATTGAATACATGGAGCATCAGGCTGAACATAAAACTGGGGTGCAAACAGACCCTGACATTTGCCCAAGCATTCATGTTCCACTTCAAAGGCACTGCCAGTTTCCTTTAACTGGGCCAATGAGTTTTTAGCAGGAAGTACACTACCATTTTGAGGAAAAGTGCGTGGCCGCAATAAAGCATTACATAGTCTTTGTGCATCAGTTAATGTGATCAACCCACAGGATGGGGCATTGAATGGAAGTATTCCCAGGACCTTTAAGATATGAAGCTGGTCTGAAGTACACCGTGAACAATAGATGTACAATTCGTCACACACCGTATTTATTTGCTGGAGTGAAAATTCTCGGAGAACAGAATTTAAGACTTGAGGCAAACAGAGTCTCTTTTCTCCTCCAACCTGAAAACAAGAAATAGACTCCCCTTCCAACACAGTCTGTGTGAGTTCTGTGGAGCTATCAGAAGGGATGAACAGTGGACCAGGAAGAACCTGAGGAGATGGAAGAGGCAGAAATACAGTGGGTGACATGCTTTCTTGGGAATACCGAGCAGAAAATGCTGCTGGTCCACCCAGAGAGCTCTGACTACTTAAATGAAATTGTGCCAAAGTGTGTTTCAAACTGGGATTTAAATGTAAAGGTTCTGGCACAGAGGCACAGGTTCGCTTGACGTGCTCCCCATCGGTTTCCATTGGCACTTCATAGTCCTCCAAGTGTTCCTTCTTTACTGTTGGCATCTTGTTCATCATCATTTTTCCATTTGCAGAAACGTCTGTCATCATTTTTTTCACTGGGGGGCCACAATCATCTCCCATCCCATTCAGTTTTTTATTTGAGCCCTGAACCAAGGAAAAATTTGTCTGTAGATTTTCCATTGCTAAAAACTGTGGTGTTAAATAAGTAAGTCTGAGACTTGCATTGTTATTTAGTCACTCATTCCAAGAGAGAAGCAATGTATATCAATACTTATAGTAGCTTACTCTCACAGAAAACTTAAATTTCCAAAGAGAAATCTCCCTAAATTACTCAAGAGATTTTAGTTTTATTTGGTTCTGCTTATACTCTAGTATAATTTCACTGCTAGTGCTATAAAATGTCTTTTGTCCCTAATAATAAAGAATATAATTTTGAGAGGCACACCTCTGAGGAAGCCTTTTTTCTTAACTCTTCAAATAGACGCATTAAAATAAACTTATCAATTCTCTCAACTCGGAATGTCCAGATTCAGTGCAATGGTTTGGTCTGGTTTGGAGCAAAACATGTGAAAAGTTTATGCAATTACTTGTGTCATAAAACCTAGACACAAATATAAATCAAAATGTTGCACCCAAATTTAGTTTTTGGCACCAAGGACACCAAAAAAAGGAAAAGAAAACAGTATCTTCTCTAAAAGTGATGATCTGTTGGTCTGTGTTGACCAACTGAAGGTTTGTAGAAATCCTCAAAAACAGTAAGAAGAGCCTCTGACTCCACTTGAACTTCTACAGTTAAAAATGATATCTAAAGAAAAATTGCCCAGTTATCTTCATGGATTACTGTTCATTCTTCTTTTAATTAATCTGGAAGAGAAGAGCAGTGAGGGAGAGTTATACTTGAATTTGCTCAGAGGCCAAAGGGTCAGTTTGAAACTAGTTTCTTAATCTTACACTGAGTTCACTTTACCAAAGGTGACACCTGAGCGATTTCTTTAAATCTAACACCAGTTAACTAGAAGAACTTCATTTAAACAGGAAAATAATTTGTAGAACGGGTAAAGGGAGCAATAACATCCCTGAAAAGGGAATAGAAGAACCTTAAATAGATCATCTCACTTAAAACTAAGTACCAGAGTCTTTCCCAGTTATGCCATTTGAACTATAATAATCCATTACTTCATCTCTTAATTTTAAAAAATGCCAGTTTCATCCAAAAAAATCAGATACGTGCTAGCATATCTACCATATGTACCTAACTTACAATTTTAAGGGCATTAATTCACCCAGTGTACGCTATTTTTTCTGGAATGACTGTAGGCAAAAATTAACTTTCCCTTTAAAAGGTTAGTGAATTTGCTTGATGGAAGCCAAAAGCTATAGACTCCACTCCTGGGAATCTCCATCCTTAACAAGACTAATTCCGGACAAAAAACACAAGGCAGACAGACCTCACAAAGAATGCAAATGGAGGAAGAGGAGAAAAGAAAAGATTCTTCTTCCACTTCCTTCTTGAGAGGACACCCAAAAGAAATCCAATAAATAAAAATGTTTGCCTCCCAAACTCTCAGCAATGTCCCTTAAAAGAGACCCAAAGGGTTACGGACCCAGGCCACTAACCAATGTTCTGACTTTCGCCCACCACAGAAACACCTCAGCCAACGCAGACCGAGAAAGAGGGCAGGAGGCATGACCTACAATGGGGGAGCCCCCCCAAACTCTGAAATCCTCGGCCCACGCAAATCCACCCACCCATCACAAACCCGAGGGGGAGGGCGGAGTGGCGGACAGGGGAGCCGGGACGCCTTGGGCTGCGCAAGGGGAGAGTGGGAAGTGGAAAAAGAGGAGTCCCCCAACCCCCACCCACGGTCTCGGGACAACCCCAAGTGCCCTCCCAATACTGCCCCACTGCGGGGGCCGCGGGGAGGACTGTGGAAATCCACGCCCGTACCCTCGCCCCAGGAAGTTCTCGGGTGTTACCCCAGCACCCCTAAGGCTGCACCTCCCCCGCCTCCCCGGGGCCAGAAAGGAGAAGGGTCTGCGGGCGGGTGGGGCGCCTAGCCGGGATCTCCGCGCCGCCGGGCGCCGACAGACGCCCGGGGCATCCCCGAGGAGCGCAGACTGGCGGCTGGGGAAGGGTGGGGGGAGTGACGGGCGTCCGGGTCTCCGGGGTCCCGACGGCTCCGGTCAAGTGCAGCGCCCTTCCAGCCTAGGGTCAGCGAGGCTTGATCCGCCGTGGGACACCCGCCCTGCGCCCCCCGTGGCCCCGACCCCACCCGGGACCCGCGCATCCGGACCCCCGACTTCGGCCTCCGCGCCCGAGGTAGCTCGACGAGCTTTGTTAACTCCCCACTATCCACGGCACCGCCGTCGGGCTGCCCCAAGGCCGCGCGCCCCTTGCCGCCCGCCGCGCCCGCCGCGTCCTCACCACGAGCCGGGGCCGCACCTGTGCCAGCCGCCGCCGCTCGCCCGCTCCCTTCGGCTGTGCCGGCGCCGCTCCGAACCCCACACACATCGCTACACACAGCCCTCTGACGTCACCGAGCCCTCGGCCCGCCCACGTCACTGCGGAGACACACGGCTTCCCGCAGACGCCGCCGCCGTCTCCGGCCGCCCGGGGGAGAGCGAGGGCGGCGGGGAGGGGGAGGGGAAGGGAACGGAGCCAGCGGCGGCACCGCGCGCGCGGGCCCGCCGGCGTCGCTGCCACCGCCCCCTCGCGACTCCCAGCCCCTCGGGGACGCGCGCGCCGTCTGGCCTATTGTGGCTCCTCGGGGCTCCCCCCTCGCCCCGTCGCCTCGCGCACGCCCCTCCCCCCCCCCCAGGCGCGCGCCCGGCACTCCTGGCCTCGCGCGCCGTCTGGGCGGCTGGCGCACGGCGCTGTCTGCGGTGCACCCGGCGCAGACAGGATGTTCCCTCCCCGCCCCACCCCCACTGCCGCCCTCCCTCCTTCCTTCCTCGAGTCGCCCAGCCGGCTGTCTGGGGCCGCCACCGCCCCGCCCCCGCCCCACCCGCTGCTCTGTGGTGACGGGCCAGACCCGGGGGCGCCCTGGCCGCTCCGCTGCCGCGCGACTGGGAGAGAGGGGGCAGGGCGGCCGCGCGGTGCACTGTGCGCGACCCCAGCAGCCGGCAGGGCGGAGGCAGGGCCCGCCCGGCAGAGCGCCGCCGCCCGAGGTCAGGCACGGGCGACCCTCCCCCCGCGAGGCTGCAGCTGGGCCGCCCCGCCCCGGAGGCAGCCGGGTGGCGGCCGCCCTGCAGCGCCCCCAGTGTGGGCCCCGCTCCCCGGGGCGCGCCGGGGCTGCCCCCCGCCCCCACGGGGCCTCCCGCCCGCAGGCCGCCCTGCCAGCTGCCTGCGCTCCGCCCCACCTCGGCGGCCCCCGCCTTGCCGGGGCGGCCTCCGCCCAGACGCCTTCCCCGGGCTGACCTCCATCCGCCATCCGGCCAGGCTGGAGGGCTGGCCAAAGTTCCGGCAAAACCGAGAGAAAACATTTTTGTCCCTACTTCTCAGCCTCTCTCCTCCCACCCTTTCTCCTCACTAGGTTGCTCCCTCGGTTCCAAAAGGGAGCTAGAAATTACAGGTTTCTACAGTGTTTACTTAAGGCCTTTTATTATTTGGTTTTTGTTTCAGAGGGGAACAGGAGATAAGACGAGGAAAGGTACGACGTACGAGCTTTCGGCTTTGACCCTCAGGGGCGAGCAGAATGGTCTTCCTGGTCAGTGTTCCCAGGGTAGCCAATTAGCATATTGAACTCTGCCGAGTTGCTCTGTCATATTTCGAAACACTAAGAAATCCCCTTTTCTCCACCCCGGTGCTAGATCAGGAACTGAAATAGTCCTCCAAGTCGCACTGCACAGAATTTAGAGGACTGGAGCTTAGTCTCTTCCCCCCCCCCCCCCCCCCCCCCCCCCCCCCCCCGCTCCTTTTCGCCCATTTTTGTCCAATTTCTCCTGGTTTTACTGCTTGGAGGTCTCTCCTACGGGGTCCACATTTGGAGCTGGCCGACTGGGAACAGTCCTGTGCTCATAGATTTTTACCCCCTCTTTTACTCGCAGAAGGCCTACCAAAGGCTCACAAGCCTCTTATTCCCCCCACTCCCAAGTTCCCGTCCTGACGCCCCCATCGTCGTGCTCCAGGGTCGTGCCCTCTCGCCCCCCCCCACCTTCCCCTTCTTCTTGACTGCCTCCTTTGCTGAACATGAATAATTCCGCAGCACTTCCCATCTGTTATTGCCATAGAGACAGAAGCTCGGCAAAGATAATGATGTTCTGTGCAGAGCCAGTGGGGGGAGAACAGCATCTGTGAGTCTGGGGGATAGATTTTCTAACCGGGAGAATATTTAGAAGGCCCGGCTGCAGATACAGTGTGGAAGACTGGACAGTCCTGAGACTTGGCATCCAGTCAACCCTTGGCACCTGGCTCATGTCTCTCCAGAGGAAACAATTTTTGGAAACCAAAATGACAGATTTTTTAAAAAGTGATTCCAAACTGCAATTAATGATACATGTTTAGTACTCATTTTATCAGCCATAAAAATAATTACTTGCTAGCATGTCCAAAGACCTAAGAACCAAAATAAATTGGACAGTAAATAGACTTTTGAGAAATCACACGCATTATCCCCGCCACTGTTCTTTTGATTTGCTTTCCCCGGGAATCTGTTTTTTGAGGGAAGGATCTTTTGTGCCTCTTATTTTATGTACAATGGTTTGAGAAATAGTGACAGGCAAATGTAGCTAGAACCAATCAAGCTTTGAGGGCATTTTTTTTTCATTATTCATCAAAGTACAAAACGTATCAAATTAAAATTCACTTTGCCCTTGAATTCCCAAGGTCTCAGCCTCCAAGGTACAGGTTTGAACACAAGTTAAACTAAGCAGAGTACATTTACATGATGCAGATGGGGAGGCTCATTCTAAGCCAGATTTTTGCAGGCCTACTTAAACATTTTCAGAAATTATCAGTAAAACTGATTGCATAACATGAAAAAAAAACACTGAAGCAAATGAGAATGGTTCTTTATCTCAGAAACAGAATTAAATGGACACAGAGAATACAATCCTTGGAAAAAATAAGCACTGTGAGGTCATGAATGTCGTACTTCCCACATACGGATGGTCTTAATCAGTGTTGAAAAGCCATCTCGAGTATTGGTTAGTAAATAGCTTTTAGGCAGGTTTTGAATGGCCTCCTACCGCATCTTGTTGGCTGCCAGCAGGAGCTGAGCAAGACCAGTGTGAGAGGTGTGCCTTCGTGCATGTAAGAAATTCCAAATGATTGGAGGGGAGGAGGAGCCTACTCGTTGTCTCATCTTCCATCAAGCAGTACAGCTACAAGATCTAAGCTAACTGGTACCAGATGGTCTAGAATTTCTTCTTCATTAGTTATGGCCCTCTGGTAATAATAGAAATCAAGAATTTAGGGGTTATAAATTCAAAGACTAATTCTGACCTGTGACCTGATAAATGGTTTGGGGCAAATGCTTTCCTCTGTGTCTCCATTTACCCAACTATTGATAATGACCTACCAATATTAATTATGAAGAATACAGAAAGGAAAAGGATACAAAAAGGTAAAGTGCAAACACTCAATGTAAATTAATTTTATTTTTATGAAGAAGGGGCGAGAAAGGTCAAATAAGTGTTCATCAGGCACACAGACTCAGGCTTGTGTTTTTGTTTATACTCCCTAGTGCTCTTTTCTAAGGGAGAAAAACCAACTGTAGCTTGATGGTTCTAATGCCTCTTCTCCCCTCTTCCTTGATCTTCAACAAAAAAGCTTGTTTGAAATATTTTTTTGCAGCAAATTAAATGCTACAAGTCCCTTCAGTTTTATAAAAGAATCTCAACTATTTCCTTTTCCATCTCATTTTTTTCTGTAGCTTTTTACTTATTTCTACTCGTCTGAATTGTGACAATGATGATTATCTTTAACTTCCTCCCAGCACTCTAATCTTTTTCTTACCTACCATACCCCCACCCCTCAGTACCCTTTAAGCACCATATTAGTTTAATGTTACTGTCCCTGCTGGTACAAAGTTCCCCTCACTGACTAGGTTTTCTCCTCCAGGCTCCTTTCTCCTCTTATCTGCCAAATCAATACTATATCTTCAAGATCCTAATCCCCATTTTCATGCCTTAAATAAGATGGAAACCAGATGCTTAAAAACTATTAACCTCTTCTTCCTGAATACTGTTACACAACACTTCTTTTTTTCAGGTTTTAACTTGGGCTCTGTGAAATTGAAAGCGAAGTAAGAGGAGGAATGCAAAAAGGAATAGCCAGAAAGGGCAAAACAGAGAAAGATCATGCTAGAAATGTTTGAATGTTCAGTGTTTAAATTGCAACCATCTCTAAAATCAATGTAACAGACACATTAAATGTATTTCATTGTCAATTCTAGGAATTTCATGGGTGTTTAGAAAGTTTGGCAAAGCTTGACTTACTACAAATCAGAGAACTTTTCTCTTTTGCAGAAAAAAAAAAGTCATAATGAGCCCTATGATATTGCCGCTTAAGCTATGATTTGAAACCCGCAAGGTGAGAGGTGTTGTCTAATTGTAGTACTAGACTTTAAGTAGCTCAAAGTGCTTCACACTTTCCTATGAGATACATACAAGAAATTCTCTTTTTAACAAAAGAGAAGTTGAGGCAGAGTTTAAGTTATGAGCCAAACCACTTTGCTGATCAGTGGCAGAACAAAATGCATCTGACCCACCCACATCAGTGGAGTTTCCATTCTTCGTTTTCTCACTCTTCTTGGTGCTCACTTTCATAAGCTATAAGGACTGATTCAAAATAGCCAAAAAAGACCAAATATTGAAACTTACAGGGTAGGTAGCAATGTACCAAGCATTGGGGAATATTTATCACAACCCACAATTACACTTACCTTACTATGGGCAACGCTCTCTGATAGTCTATTCTCCTTTATTCTGTTTCTTTTTATTTCAGTTCACTACTAATGCATGCAACCTACAGTTTAAGAAACAATGCATTAAAGAATAATAATCAATATTAACATTTATATAGTATTTACTATTGCTAGGCTCTGTTCTAAGTATTTTATGTATAGCTCATTTAATCTTCAAAACAACCTTATGGGACAGTGGCTATTATTATCCACATCTTACAGATGAAGAAACTAGCACAGGGTTGTGCTCAAGATTATACAGCTAGGCAGATCCTTCCATTCAAATTGTGAAAAAGACTATACATGATACTGAAATCTGAATCTTATGTAAGCTCAATCTGGATATAAAAAATAGGATTAAGGTTTATGTTACATGATTTGAGGGTCAATAAAGATTCTATCACCCCCACTGCCTTTCTGACATAGTGTTTGAGATTCCCATGATATATTATTTTCATTAGTATCCAGGTTAAACTGCAAATGTATTACATGGAAAAGAATAAACATTATTACTATTAATCTCTAATTATTATTATTATATAATTAATCTCACAACAATGTTCTCAAGTTAGGCAATATTACCCCCACTTATCAGATGAGAAAACTGATATTCTGGGTTTATCTGAAATCTTGGCTATGGTTTGCTGTCTCTATCAGATTCATTGGTCACCAAGCAGAATCCCTTTATAATGGTATACAGGGAAACTTTGATTAGAGGAGGATGTAGAAACAGAATGTATTCATGGTATAGCTCAGGGAGGGAAAGCTCAGGTAAAGGACCAAAGCAGGGAGCACTGGGCCACCAATTGTAGTGGCCTCCCATAGGGTTGGCTGTCTAGCTCTGTGTCTTTTCCTGGCTCATGTCCCACTCTCTGAACCACATGGCCACAACAGCAGGTCTTTGTGAAGCTTCCCTGCAATCATAGCCAACTGGACCAGGAACAGACACCTAGGCCAATGAACATCTTCCCAGAGGTGTTTGGAATGGGCGCGGAAAGAGTCTAGCCTCAGCCTGCCTGGTGTATTGAATGGAGAAAATATAAACTCTGGAGCTTTTGGGGGTCATACTTGCTGTATCACAGAGTGGAAAAGAAGTGTAAGCCAATCTGCCTGGAGAAACCCAAATGAGGCAGGTGTAAAGAGAAGAGCAGATAGAGTGTTGATAAGACTCAAGTCTTAGGTTCCGGTTTGTTCCCATGCTGAGCTGTACTCCTGTCCTTGGACGCTCCTGCAAACTTGAACTGAATCCCCTTTATTTTGCTTGAGCTCATCAGAGTAGATTTCTGTTACTTGCAACCAAAAGAGTCAGAAAAAAGTGGAAGGATGGAGTAGTGGCAGAAAGAGCTACCCACTTCAATTTTACACTTCACTGGACTTGGTTTTAACTGGCAAATTGTGCTATACTTAGATTCCTCAAGGAAAGAAAAAAAGAAGGAAAGGAAAGGAAAGGGAAAGAAAGAAAGAAAGAAAGAAAGAAAGAAAGAAAGAAAGAAAGAAAAAGAAAGAAAGGTTAAAAACACCCCACCTTTTTTTGCCTTTGGCATATAAAATATTTAAAGAGGGGCACCTGGGTGGCTCTCGGTTAAGCCTACGACTTCGGCTCAGGTCATGATCCTACAGTTCGTGGGTTCGAGCCCCGCATCAAGCTCTGTGCTGACAGCTCAGAGCCTGGAGCCTGTTTCGGATTCTGTGTCTTCCTCTCTCTCTCTGACCCTCCCCCATTCATGCTCTGTCTCCCTGTGCCTCAAAAGGAAATAAATGTTAAAAAAATTAAAATATATATATATTTAAAGAATGTCTTGCTTTTTTTAAACTCAGGGGTCTCTAGGCCAGTGTTGTCCAATAGAAATGTCTGCAATGATGGATATGTTCTGTATGTACACTGTACCTTACAACAAGAAGCCCATAGCTACATGTGACTGTTGAGCACTTAAAATGTGGCTAACGCAACTAAGAAACAGAAAATTTTCATTTAATTTTAATAAATTTAAGTTTAAATCGCCACCATATGTAGCTAGTGACTATCATAATGGGCCGCATAACTCTCTAGGAGAGACAAGACACAAATAGTGAAGCTGGCTTGCAGTGTCAAGATGAGAATCAAAAGAAACCTGAGAGTGGTGCAGAAACACTAGGGAACAACTGTGAAGCGCCTGACCCAGTCATTGTACACTGTATCCCTACCTCCCAATCAAGATTAAGACAGAAAAAGATAATAAGAATTACTTGTAAAACAAACAAAAAGGAAGAAAAAAACAAAGAAGGGAAGGAAAGAAGAAGAAAAGCAGAGAGGGGCAAAAACGCTTTGAAGACACGAAATGGTTCTCTGGTCAGAGTAAAACTGCCGGGGTGGCTGGCTGGCTCAGTTGGTAGAGCGTGTGATTCTTGATCTTGAGGTTGTGAGTTTGAGCCCCACATTGGGTGAAGAGATTACTTAAAAATAAAGTCTTCAAAGAAAAAAAAAAAGGTTTACCTGATTGCATTAATAAACCTGCCAGGGGCGCCTGGGTGGCGCAGTCGGTTAAGCGTCCGACTTCAGCCAGGTCACGATCTCGCGGTCCGTGAGTTCGAGCCCCGCGTCAGGCTCTGGGCTGATGGCTCGGAGCCTGGAGCCTGTTTCTGATTCTGTGTCTCCCTCTCTCTCTGCCCCTCCCCCGTTCATGCTCTGTCTCTCTCTGTCCCAAAAATACAAATAAAAAACGTTGGAAAAATAAAAATAAAAAAATAAACCTGCTAAATAAATGTATCCCTCAGAAGGTATAACTGGTCAGCAAGATTAGCAAGCCTATCTCAATTGTAGAAATGAATGCATCAGCCTCAAGGTATCCAGAAAGCAAATTTTGTATTTAACCTCCCTTACTCTGACTTCTTAGCCATGAAGTGAACTTCTGGGTTTAACTGAGTTTCCCAAACCACTGTACTGTGGCGAGAGGTCCATGTCAATGCAAATGTCCAGTTCCTTGCTAACTGTAAACAAGTGCATTCCATGCTGATTTTGTGCACCAGGTGCTGGGAGTTTGGCTAAAGTGAACCTGTTCACAGACCAGATCCAATCTTGTTTGTTGACAAAATCAAGCCTCTGAAGCTTCTAGGCAAAGAACCAGGTTCTAATTAAGCCAGGTAATGTCAGTTGGGTCTGTACCTGGCAGACAGCCAAATGGCCTCCCCACACAATACCTGACCTGTCCCAGGAATTTGTCCTCAAAATATTAATTCCTAAAGTAGAGTCAGAAGAAACTCTAGAGTTCCTCAGTGGATTCTGGCATGGGCCAATAAGAACAGGAGAACCATAGGGGTTATGAATGGAAGACTGTGAGACACATAAGTTAATTAAAAAGGATGGATAGTAAAAAAAAAGCAAGGGCAGCAGTATTCTTGTTCAGGAAGTACTGGGGAAACACATCTTTAAGATGTGTCCAGGGGCGCCTGGGTGGCTCAGTCGGTTAAGCATCTGACTTCAGCTCAGGTCATGATCTCACGGCTTGTGGGTTCAAGCCCCACGTTGGGCTCCGTCCTAACAACTCAGAGCCTGCAGCCTGCCTCAGATTCTGTTTCTCCCTCTCTCTCTTTGCCCCTCCCCTTGCTTGCTCTCTCTCTCTCTCTCTCTCAAAAATGAATAAACATTAAAAAAAAAAAAAAAAAACATGTGTCCAAATCTGGGGTACCTGGCTGGCTCAGTCAGTGGAGCATTCAACTCTTGATCTTGGGGTTGTGGGTTCAAACCCCACATTGGGTGGAGAGATTACTTAAAAATAAAATCTTCAAAAAAATGCATTGAGATCTGACTTACTGAAACAAAGACAGCATAATCATTTTTTAGAGGAAAATTTTGTTAAGTAGAAAACTTTTTATTTCCTCACACCCAAAAAGTACCCATTAAGTCCCTACAGCAATTTTCCTCAAAGTGGGGTTTACCACGCACCTGCCCCAGAGTCATCTGGGGAACTTGTTAAAAATCTAGACTCTTGGGCCCCAGAACTGCCAAAATAGAATCTCAGGGGTTAGAGTGCAGGAATCAGCACTTTGAATAAACGTCCAGGCACAGCTCTGCCCTCTCAAGTCTGAGGAGCTGTACCCCAAGGGAAGTACACAGGAAAGGCAGAGGGAAGAATTCTTCTACCTGAAATGTGACCAGGGACAGCTGTGGCAGCAGAAACACTCAGACCAGCCAGTTGGGCAGACAGGACAAGTACAAGTGCACCCTTTCCAGAAACAACAACCAGACCCACTTTGCAAACTCTGTCAGCTGTCCCACCACACTGAGGGCACTTTGGTTTTTGTTTTTGGTTATTGTCATTGTTGTTTTTTTAATCTTTTGCAAAATTTGCAAAATTAAGTAAAAAAAAAAAAAAAAAGCACCTGGACTTTTCTCTTTTTCTCTCTCTTGGATTCTAGTCTCCCTAGCACTAGGCAAGCAGCTCTAGCCTTTTCTTGCAGCAAAAAAAAAATTCTAGAGATATGAATACCTCCCAAAATATAACACTAAAGTTCTTTCATAATAGATTTGCAGAAAAACAAGAAAAAGAGCAAAGTGGTAAGGCTCGATCATTTTTGTGAGTTGATTACAGAAGTAAAACTTTTATTTCTTATATGTTTACACTCATGGAGAGGAGTATTATATTCTTGGTGTTCAGGAAGTGAAAGAGCAAGAGACTAAGGCAGGATAAGTAGCAAAATTAAAAATATTCATGTGCTGACAGCTCAGAGCCTGGAGCCTGCTTTGGATTCTGTGTCTCTGTCTCTCTGCCCTTCCCCCGCTCGCTCTATCTCTCTCTCAAAAATAAATAAACATTAAAAAAATTAAATAGTTACTCTTCTAGAAATTTCTTCTAACAGTAATGGACAAGCATGAAAAGATATAAAACAAGGATGTACGTCAGTGTTATTTACAATAAAGAAAGATTGGGTGGGCGCCTGGGTAGCTCAGTCGGTTGAGCATCCTACTCTCAATTTCAGTTCAGGTCATGATCTCGCAGTCATGGGATCGAGCCCCAAGCTGGGCTCCATGCTGAGTGTGGGGTCTGCTTGGGATTCTCTCTCTCCCTTTCCCTCTGCCCCTCCCCTACTCGTGCTCATTTGCTCACCCTTCCTCTCAAAAATAAATAAACTTTAAAAAGAAGAAAGATTGGAAACTTCTGATATGAGACACATCAATCATGATGCCAGCAACTTCTCCATCCTCTTCTAACAGAACCCACCGTGTTCATAGTCTTTTGCTGTGGCCTTAGACTATTCCTTGAGCAAAGGGCAGTCACTGACTGGCTCAGGAATGGGGACCTGAATCATAGGCTGGCCAATAACTTTTAGACTTAGCCTGACCCAAAAGGCCTGGCCTGGAAAGGTTGATACTAATTAATTAGGCCAATTACATCTTCTCCTTTTACAATTTAACAGAAAAATACAGAACTAGCAATTAGACTTGACATATACATTTTTCTTTGTATAAATAAATTATAAAGTTATATATTAAAACCTCAAGCAATAAAATGATTATTTGCAAATATGCCTAATGTAAATATAGAAGTTATTTTCATAAGAAAATATTAACAACACTGTTGTTTTATCCATTAATGTCTCAACCATTTACCAGTTAAATTAGTTACAGTAGGTGGTCAGCATATTCTTTCAACTGACAGCATGGGAAATAACCGTTGATAATGAAGTCTTATATTCACAAAGTTAAATATCTTGGATTTGAAAGCTCACTAGAATTGGCCTCTGTGGGATATGAATATTGGCTGTGTTACCAAAATCAGAGACGGGATTTCTAATGAATAGGTTTTCTTTACACAGGTAATATAGATTTTAAAGAAACCACATGGGCTCATTAAAGGTTAATATAAATGTGAAATTACTACCCTGAAGTTCCATTAGCCACCTTGTTGACTTTTAAATAAATCAGCTTGTCAAATAAAGCTCTATATAATATTTTCCTCATGTGCTTTAGTCACTTTCTCCTGGATGGACAAGTGCCAGGCATTTGGTATGTTTCACACATTTAAAAATAGATAAAATAAATACTACATTACCATAATTTCAGGCTAATGGAGAACAACTTGCCAATAAACATTGCAGAATTATTTAGCCTAAACAATCATCCATACTGAAGCAGACCTCTAAGGCCCTCCATGAAATACATACTGCTGAGATCGTGGTGGGCCATAATAAATAGGAAATGAGTCCAGTCTCCCACAGGCCTCTATGACTCTACCAACCCCACACCTGCACAGATGTTCTGTTGAGACCTTTACCTAAGCCAGAAGATCGTCTGGTGTCACCTCTCCAGGTTTGTCTCTTTGCTTCCAGAAAATGATGCCAGCCATAACACCTGCTCTGTTGATTGTCCACATATCAAAATGTCAGAAATATGCATCTACCGTTAATCAGCTGTATCCAATTTCTGCCCTTCAGGATATAACCTCTCTGCTCTTTAATTCTTATCGAAGCACAGTTGTGGGGAATGCTATTCATCAAACATTTCCTGGAGGACTGGAAGGCCGTCCACTCCTCTAGGCATGTTATATTTTCCCCCCCTTTCCTGGGTTCAAATTCATCCATCAATGTTCATACTTAAAACAAGGAGAGTTCCCTTCCTTAGTAGGATTTGGTATTCTGCCCTTTCTGTATAATGGATATTCTAAGAAAGAGTCACCTGCCGTTTATTGGTTGAGGATGATGTGGTGTTTCCTTCATGAGGACCCATACAGATATTTCTGCTGGGCCCCGACTGCTTTACTTCTGTCTTAAAATACTAAAAAGCTTGTTATTAACCAGGTTTTCCCCCGGCTCCTTACGAGCTCAGAATCAGATCTGTAGCAATGTCCAGCTACAGTTGTGTATTGGCTATATATCTGTCTTGATTTTATTTCCCACCTCCAATTTCTCCTTCTCATTTCATCCATGAGACAAGGAAGGAGGGAGGGAGAGAGAAAAGTTCGAAGTAAGAGAAAGAGAAAATGGAAGTTCTGGTTAACTTGCACCATTTATCAGTTCCTGTCACATGCAAACGTAAGGGCAATGTCTACTTTATAAATAGTAAGACGACTTTCAAGGTATTTGTACGAAGAGAGTCTCAAAGCTGAGAGAGAGGGCAAAAAGTTAGTATTTCCATTCATCTTGTCCATATAATTTAATTGGATAATTTGGTTAAACAGATATCCATTCCATTTACTTCTAATCACTTAGAGGTAGAAGATTATAAAGACACCCATAACTGGAACTAGAAAGTCCTCAGGCTCCTAGATAGCCTGGTACCACCTTCATATCATCATAACTTTGACACAATGGCATCCTTTCATTTGCTCTCTTTTCATATCTCAACCTTTACATTGTTAAGAAGGAGACTCTCATAGGCTCAGAATATCTTTCTTAGCTGGGCTTTGCTGATCAGGCCACACCTGGGAGTGACATTCTGTGGGTCATGTAACCATCTCTTACCTACTTTGCTGGAACAGGGGTCATGGGCATTAAAACTTGACCGCCTAGAAGAACCTTTGAGCAAGACAGCTTCTTTAGAGGGAATGCAAACAAGCAGGCACTAGAAACATCTAGTACATCGTGAAAGATAGGAAGAAGGTATTCTCTCCCTTTCACATCTACTAAAATTTGGGCCACCCTTCAAAGCCAGAGTCAATTCCCAGATCTTTTGTGAAGCTTTGCCTGTCTATCTCAGCCTTTCAGGAAAGGCTGATACTTATATTATGTATTAGAATGTAATTTTATGATCTTAGATCATCATCTGTATTAAAAGATCTGGTGGGGCAGGAACTGCGTCTTATTCGTGTCGACATCTCCCATGGGGTTTGGTATGGTTCCTTTACGTGGTACTCTCAGTAAGTATTTGTTCTTGACAATGCAGAAGTTGATACAGTCAGCCTTCCTACTAACCCACCACATAAGTTAATAATCCTATCAGCAAATCAGCAAGATCCTAAAACATACCCAAATCCTGGTTTTTTGTAGTAGTTTCTGACCACAGATATTTCTCTAATAATTAGGGAGAATCTCAGAATTATTTTTAAATTGAATAAAAATCAACCAATCACAGGGAGGAAAGAAGTTCCCTGCCTCTTTCCTAGACCCTTAATTCTCCTCCCACTGCCCTTTACTCCCTTGTAGCGTCCAGGAAAGTCTCTGGTGACTAAAAAGTCTAGACGTGCCCTTTGCCTGTGTGTATAAAGGATGCCCTTTGGAGCCAGTCGATGTGGCCACAACCTGTCAGTCCTGACTGGGGCACTTCTGACTCTCCACCAGGATGGATTTCCTGTCTGGCTGACACCCTGGTGTACAGATTCTTATCATTAGGTCAACACAGACAGGCTCCCTATGGGACGGACTTTTTCCTGGTAGTGCGTTTCCTCCCCATTCCTGCTGTGTCAGTTTGATAAGCAAAATATTTTTTAACCCACTCTGATTAGGCGCTAGCGTTCTCTACTGGCTGTCAAAGGGATGGATGTACGGCCAAGAAAAGTCTAGATTCAGCTCCAGTATAGGTTAAGGTTCAGTTCTGCGGGGATCCTGAATTTGACTGAAGAATATATATAGCTCAGGCCTAGGGACACCTGGGTAGCTCAGTCAGTTAAGCATCTGACTCGGCTCAGGTCATATCTCATGGTTCATGAGTTCCAGCCCCACATCAGGCTCTGTGCTGACAGTGCAGAGCTCACTTGGAATTCTGTCTCCCTCTCTCTGTGCCCCTCCCCTATTTGTGTGCTCTCTTGCTCTCTCTCTCAAAAATAAATAAATAAATAAATAAATAAATAAATACTGGGGGGAAAAAAAAGAATATAGCTCAGACCTGTGCCCTTCAGTCTCCAGGGTTCTCTCCCTTTCTATGTGTCATTGAATTTGGATGCTTTCAGATAGAACATGTGCTCCTGAATTCACCATAACCCCAATATTCCCCATCACTGGCCCTGGCACACATTTTCACACTCAGCAATTATTACCTTTCACAGTGGCCAGCTACAGTAGATCTTCCTCATCTCTGAAGACCCAGACTGACTCCAAGGGCCCACACAGAGTGGGCTCTGTGACAAGCCAGAGGGGGCCTGGGCATCTACACTAGCTTTCTGACTCCATTGTAAAGAAAGCCAATCCCGTGGGATAATAGTTGGGACAAGGAAGGCAAAAAAATAAACTTCTCTTTACCCTGATATGTACCTGTAAACAACAAATTCTTTTTTAATTTTTTTTAATGTTTATTTTTGAGAGAGAGAGAGAGAGAGAGAGAGAGAGAGAGAGACAGAGCATGAGCGGGGAAGATGTAGAGAGAGAAAGGGAGACACAGAATCTGAAGCAGGTTCCAGGCTTCGAGCTGTCAGCACAGAGTCTGACATGGGGCTTGAACCCATGAACCATGAGATCATGACCTGAGCCGAAGTCAAATGCTTAATCAACTGAGCCACCCAGGCACCCCAAACAACAAATTCTTTTAAAACATAATCACAGCACCAGTGCCATACCTTAAATAATTAACAGCGATTCCTTAATACCATCAAGTATCTAGTCACTGTTCATATTTTCCTGGTTTTCTGGTAAAGGCTTGTTTGCTTGTTTTTATAGTTGATATGTTTGAATCAAGATCCACAAACTACACTTGGGTGTTTCTTGAGTCTTTTAGTCTATAGGTATGCCTTTTACTTTGCAATCTATTTGTGGAAGAAATTGCCATTTGCCCTGTACAGTTTTCTATATTCTGATTGTTGATGATTTTATTGACTGCATCCCTATAATGTTCATTTTTCATGTACCTGCTCCCTCTCTTTTCCTTGATAATGGTAGTAAAATCTAGAGACTTTGATCAGATTATGTATGATTTGTTGGCAAGAATATTTTATTGGCAGTGGTGTATACTTCCTATTTACAGCACATGAGACACATAATGTCTACTTGTCTCTCTTTTCTGTACTATTAAGATCAATCAGTGTTGTCAGCCTGATCCATCTATTCTCGAGTTCCTCACCAGTTTTCAACAAATGATTTAACAGGCCATTGATGGACATTGCTTGGATTCGTTATTTCACTAAAGGTTGTAATATCATCTATTCCTTCCTCATTTATTAGCTAGAATGTGTTTTTAAAAGAACTCTCCCTTTTACTATCTATTGGTTACTCTCAGGTATGGGTGCTTTGTTTTTGTTTTTGTTTTTTGTTTTTCAGGGAAGGCAGGATGTTTGCCTTTTATTTACCAGTTTTCAGGATGATAAGCATCCTCCACAGATGACCAAGGAATACTTTAAGTTTTAATCTTTGCATCCTTATGAACTCATGGATTTTAGTGCATTTTCCGTACCTCAATCTATTATAGTTTGGTTTTGCCCAAAATGCCCTATTTTTGGCCATAGGAGCTGCTTTGGTTCTTAGAGATGAATGACCCACAGTCACATCAGCATTTACTTCGCAATATGTCTAGGAGCCACTTTTTGGAAACTTACAAGATAATTTGTTATGAGTTACTTAAATCTGGTATTTATAGAGCAAACTCTGTGTGCTACTAGAATTTAGGAGGATTCTGCATTCCTCTGTGAAGTCCAGCTGTCATGCAGATGGCTGGAGTCAGCTCCAACTGGGAGAGGGAACTTCTCTTCAATGTGTCATTGGTATTGGATTGCTCCTGATTTTCAAGTGCTGCTATTCCTGTGTGGCTGCTATGACTTTTATTCTACAAGAGTGAGGTTGGGAAATGTCACATTCCTACTACCCAATAAGCACACATCCTGAAAAAATGATATCTGCATCTTTCTGAACCTTCATTAAAATGGGGGCACCTGGGCGTTGGGTGGTTCAGTCAGTTAAGCATCCAATGCTTGATTTCAGCTCAGGACATGATCTCGCGGTTTTGTGAGTTCAGCCCCTCATCAAGCTCTGCACTGGCAGCATAGAGCCTCCTTGGGATTCTCTCTCTCCCTCTGTCTCAGCCTCCCCCACACCTGTGCTGTGTGTGTCTCTCTCAAAATAAATAAACTTAAAAAAAAGGGAAGTAAATGGGTAAAGTAAGCACAAACAAAAGCAGCAACAAAACGCCAGAGATGAGGACAAAGGACAGAAAGATGAGACTGATGTGGAAGGGAACCCCCAGATGACAAGCATGTTTCAGGCCACATTAGTGCAGGAGAATGAGAAATGACAGAAAATGACACACTGCCTAACGTTTGAACATATTTAGAGAGCCCTAGTATGTAGTGAGAAAGTTTGAAGATGAATGAGTGACGAATAGGTAAATAGAAAACTAAGCAAAGTTTTGGGGTTTTTTTAGGTAACCCTAGAAAAAAATCACTCAAGAAAGGAAAATAATTTATTAATTGGCTCTGCTGTAAATAAAACTGGAATAGTCATAATAATGTAAATCCTCTATAAATAACCAAAATTGTGCAGTTGTGATATAACTATATTGAGAGGAAGGAAGGAAAGAAGGAAGGAAGGTAAAGTGTGTGTGTGTGTGTGTGTGTGTGTGTGTGTGTGCATAAAGGAGTTGAACTTTCATCTTCCATAGTGAGAAGTCCTTAGGTAATATCTAAAACTCAAGAACTTCAGAAGTAATATGAATACCTTATTTAGAATTATGGAGGTAAATGTAGGAATAAACAGCTAAAAAAGTTGAAGGTAGTTGTTCCTGGGAAGTAGGAATCTACCTTGTGGAGGTGGGATGAGGGATTTTTATTTTCACTTCTATTTGATGTTTCAAATTATGTAACTGTGTACATTTATAAATTAAGATATTTTTCATTAAAAACTTGCCACATTTCTATTTCAAATCATTCTACTGCCAAGAAATTAATCTCAGTCATGATTTGGAATCCTCGTCTCCCTAAGGTCATTCAAGAGTCCCAGAAGATCTCATGTATTCTAGAATGCACAGGGCAGGTTCTCCAGTCTCTAGCGCACGTAGGTTCCCATGTCCCGTCAAAGTCCGTGATCTCTTCAGTTCTTGGTCCAAAGTTGGAGAGAGGAGTCTTTCTTTCACTGCTGCCTTCAAACCTTAGTATCTCCCTACACTTCTCATCAGAAAGGTCTTGTTGCCCCTGGGGGCCCTATGTGGAGCAGGACTCCACGGCCCCTGCTCATAGAACCTAATAACGTAAGTACTGGCTCCTTCCTTACTTTCTTCTATCCTTTCTCTTCTGAATGAACGTTTAGAAACTCAGAGCCTGTTCCTCTTCACTGTAAGGGGTGGGGTACAGAGGAGGGGAGACAAGATACTAAGCAGAACCTAGGGTGTACCTTAGTCCTTCCCCCATAATCTTTGATTCAACCCTTTGACAATTTTGTAATCCGAAGTAAAGTTCTGTTTTTATCTCTTCGGTTTTAAGTAGGCACCACACACAATGTGGGCTTGAACTCGCAACCCTGAGATGAGTCACGTGCTCTGTGCTCTACCAACTGAGCCAGCCAGGGGTCCCTAGGTAAAGTCCTGGGTACAGATAGCTTCGGGGGGGTGCTGGATCTCACTGCCTCTCACTTGGCCCCTCCTCCACTTGCCCCTCTCTGAACAAACTTCTACAGCTGCAACTGAGGGGAGCCTCCTCCTAGCCTTTTTTATTACTCAAGGTGCAACATTTGTAATATTTGACTTTGGTTGTACTTGCTTAATCTGTGTGTTGTTACAATTTTTATTGTAATGTTGTTTCTCTCTGATTATAAGGACCCGGTTCCCCTACTCAAAGGAGTATGAAGAAATAGGTCCTTTGCCTCATCAAGAGCTAGCCAGTACTAAGGTAACAGTTTCCAAAGGGGCACATATACATCCCCGGGGTACACATGGTAATCACTGAGGTGTGGGAAGAAGATACTATAACATCCATTCATGTGTTTGTTTTCAATTTTTGTGTTTTCTAATGTATATAAAGTAAACTTCTAGCAAAAAAAATACACTTTGGGGGCTGCATTCTCAAACTTTTTTCTCATTGATGAATTATGTGAGCTGAGATATTTCAGAGTTATGTTCTGGGACAAAACTGTCCAATAGAAACACAATGTGAACCACAAATGTGAGTCCCATATGTAACTTCAGGTATTCCATAGCCACAGTTTTAAAAAGTAAAAGGAGGTGAAATTAATTGCAATATATTTTATTTAGCACAGTATGTCCAGGGACACCCGGGTGGCTCAGTCAGTTGAGGTCCAACTTCAGCTCAGGTCATGATCTTGCGGTTAGTGAGTTCAAGCCCCACCTCAGGCTTGCTGCTGTCAGTGCGGAGCCTGCTTCGGATCCTCTGTCTCCCTCTCTCTGCCCCTCCCCCACTTGCTCTCTCTCTCAAAAAGAAATAAACATTTAAAAACAAACACACAATATGTCCAAAGTACTCTTATTTCAACATGTAATAAATATACAAATTATTCATTAAAATGTTTACATTTTTTTTTCTTACTAAGTCTTCGAAATCTGGCATGTAGTCTACACGGACAGGTCATCTGAATTTGAGCTAGCCTAATGCTCAGTAGTACATGTGGCTTATGGCCAGCGCATTAGAGAGTGCAACTCAGAGGTCTTCAAGGGCATCTGAGAAGCAACGGGACTCTAGAACTGCTTCTCAGGTGGGGGCCTCCTGGGGTTAAGACAGGGGTGTACCTGCCTCATGCCTGCAGCACACCCAAGGCAGCAAGAAGAGAACTACCGTTCGTGGAATATCTACTCTGCACCAAAGCATGTTTCCCACCCACTCCATTTCATTTTCTAGCATCCTGTTTGTGATAGAGGTTATTAAACCACATGAGATGAAGACACAGGACTTGGATCACAGAACTCGTTAGAATCCCAGCCTTCTTCATCCAAAGCCCCGAACTGCAGATTCTTCTGAACGACACTCCATTCCTTCCCCTAAAAGCTACCACTCGCCGTTGTGTAATGCTGTTAGCTGTTGAGAACGCTTTCACAGAGCCAGCGAGCAAAATCTGTAGTAGGACCAGAGCGCAGCCACGATGCCCTCCCCCACCCCTTAACAAAAAATGCAAATTATGCCACAGGCCATTCTCCCGCCCTCGTAGACTCTCCAACTGTGCACTGTCAGATTTCCTAGTGCAGTACTTTCCTGATTGGGGCTCCTTTATGTGAAGTCAATCTGCAGTAGATTAATTAAACACTGTATTGATTTTCTGTTCTCTGGGGTATTTCTAAAAGGGCTGTATTCTTGAAGCCCCTCCTCTGAGTTAGTAGAACATTTCCCTTTGGGAAATGTGATACTTGGAACTCTGTCACAGTCACCCCTACCCAGACATCACCCCCACCCCTATCATTTGGCACAAAATCTAACTTCTTGCCTTCCCCAAAAGACGGTCATGGCAAGAAAAGGGGGAGGGAGTCCTGCTGGTTTTCAGGTCTTGTTGATTTAACACTTCATGATTTATGCATCCTGTCTGTCTTGCTTGTAGATTTTCATTTTTGCATCTTGCTAAATACCTTGCAGGGGTGTTGTTCCCCTTAATTAGTTAATGTTTGTAAGGCACATTACAGATGAAAGTGCTGTGTCAGTGCTAAATATGAACACTCGGGTATCCTCAAGCTGTCCTTTGTCTATCTGCACAGGGGTTTTTAGTGGAAGACAAATCGTGAAAGATCTGCATTGGAAAAAGGCTTGGGTAATTCTCCTCTGAACTGCAGATTACTAAAACATACATAAACTTGGGGAGTAAGAGTGGCAATAAACACAGGGCTATTTGCATTCAGACAGTTTTCTGACCCCAATGTAACAGTGCTTTCCTCACTTGGTTAAAGTGCTGCGATGGTGAGGAGTGAATGAAAAAAGAAACTTGTGAACCATGCTGCCTTTGTGGCAGACCCGTCACCTTCCCGGTATGTAGCAAGCAATAAGTCACTTTTTTGGTTCACTGAGTGAGTGTCTGAAACAATCTAGCTGCATTTCCAAGGTGTCTGAGTAGGAAAAAAGATTCATTTAAAATTACAGCATATTACGGTTGAGCATTCGACTTCAGCTCAGGTCATGACCTCACGGTCCGTGAGTTCGAGCCCCGCGTCGGGCTCTGTGCTGACAGCTCAGAGCCTGGAGCCTGCTTCAGAGTCTGTCTCCCTCTCTCTCTGCCCCTCCCCTGCTAGTGCTCAGTCTCTTTCTCTGTCTCTCAAAAACGAATAAACATTAAAAAATTCTTTTTAATTATAGCATATTAAATTAAGTGTTGAGTAATGTTTCACTAAGCAAAGTTTTTAACTACCAGGTGCATTGGCTTTTATGAACACAGTCACTAAACCTGACTTTATCAAATTTTTGAATGTGTAAAGAATCCTGTTTGGCATCCTTATTAAGGTATTGATTTCAATGGCCCATCTTTGAACACAAATAAAAAAATATTTTCTTTCAGAAGATTGAGTGGTTTTCCATTCTTTACTGTTTTCTAATCCTAAGCTTTTAAGCTAGATTTATACTTTAGAATAAGAAAACTGCTTGAAATGGAACACAGAAAGTTTCAGGCTTCTATTTTAACAGCAAGAGTTTATGAAAAAAATGTGATTTGGGGAGTACCTATCATTTTTTTTTTTTATAAACAAAAACCAAAATGTAAACTTACAGCCCAAAACAGACTTTAGATTCCCTCTCAAATCCACAGAACGGCTCTTACCTGCAAGTAATTTACCGTAACGTTAATAAATGTTATTTTTGCTGATCCGGATTTCATGCTAAGACTCTAGCAAATTGTCCTTCAGTTCAATTCCTTTGCCATGTAAGAACATTTTGGATTTATTTTTAATAATCAAAATTCCTAATGCTCCAACAGGATCCTCAGTCAATGTAAATTTACATAATTCGTCTTCTTCCACTCAACTTGTTTTTCTATAATTAGTGCAGCTGTCACCAGGGAGCCACATTCTTGTGGGCAGGTAGCTATGGGTACAGCAGGCAGGCTTCAGTCAAACATTTCCTTTTAAGCCATCCATCAGTTTTTTCCTTCATTTCCAATAAAGTGGGTTCTTTAAAAGAGAATTTATTTCCTACCTGGCAGATTCCCTTTTTCAAACTTTGACTATTATTCCGTAATTTACAATTCCTTCTCCAGGTTCACTTAGCCAAAAGATATAAACGAGGGTCTGAAGAATTTCTTGATCAGGTCAACTTGCAGCCTGCATAGATGATATTTCTCTTTATAGCTGTCATATTTTTGTGAAGACAGATTCTCATTTCAAAATGTACTTATAATGCTGTTAAAAGCATAGCCACACCACATTATAGGTACAATGACAAAGCACGCTTCAGAATAGTCCATAAATATCTACCTTTACATCTTTCTAGGATAGATAGTCTTTAAACAGCCTTTCTCTTTAGTTTTTTTTTTTTAATTCTTTTAATGTTTATTTATTTTTGAGAAAGAGAGAGTAAGAGTTGGGGAGGGGCAGAGACACAGAATCCGAAGCAGGCTCCAGGCTCCAAGCTGTCAGCACAGAGCCTGACATGGGGCTTGAACTCACAAACTGAAAGATCATGACCTGAGCCGAAGTTGGTAGTTTAACCAACTGAGCCACCGATGCATCCGTTTAGTTTTTGGGGTTTTTTTAATTTTTTTTAATGTTTATTTATTTTTGAGAGAGAGAGAGAGAGTGAGTGGGGGTGGGCAGCAGAGAGAGGGACACACAAAATGTGAGGCAGGTTCCAGGCTCTGAGCTGTCAGCACAGAGCCCGATGTGGGGCTCGAACTCACAAGCAGTGAGATCATGACCTGAGCTGAAGTCAGACACCCAACTGACTGAGCCATGCAGACACCCCAACCCCTTAAATCTTCCTCAGTAAGGGTATATATTTAGCCTTTTCTATTGTCTATTCTGTCATTGCTTGTTTGGTAATACCTAGTTCAAGCGCTGAGTAGCCAATGCTTAAATCATCTAAACCTTCACTTTAAAAAGGATTACCGTTGGGGTACCTGGGTGGCTCAGTAAGCTAAGCATCCGACTCTTGGTTTCGGCTCTGGTCACGATCCCACGGTTTTGTGAGTTCAAGCCCCTTGCTGGGCTCTGCGCTGACAGCCCGGAGCCTGCTTGTGATTCTTGGTCTCTCTCTCACTCTCTGCCCCTCCCACACTCACACTGTCTCTGTCTCTCTCAAAACAAATAAATACAGTTAAAAAAATAAAAACATAAAAAGGATTTCCCTTAAAATAATAAGTGGATGAGGGAAGGGCTAGTATCGACAGCACTTAGTGAGTGCTTAGTGTGTACTAGGTGCTGTGGAGTAAACAAAGAAGTATATATGTGCCACAGCACATGGGCTATAATAAGGTACTCATTAAGTATAGATCAGCTTAGATAGGGGAGGGGGTGGCAGGTCACCTACATAAAAATAATCCCACCATTACAAGGCTGTTGACATATGTGAGGTGCCAAATGAAGGATTCTTACTGAGTCTGTTTCATGTCTATATGTCTTCCGTACTGCCTGGGCCACAGAAGACTTCTAGCTAGGGAGCTCCTCACAGGAAGGAGAAGCTGGGCCTTGGCCCCTAGGCCCCTAACACAGATGTGGTCTGCAGCTTGGGAGAGCAAAGACCCTGAGTGTGCTTGGGTGTGAAATAGACAACTTCGAAAAGTCCACACCAGCAACTAGCCTGGGGGGCAGGGGGTGAGGGGAGGTCAGATGGAGGTGAGGAGAACAAAGGAGGAGACCAAAGTGTCAAAGCCAATGAGAGGCCATGAAGGGCAGTGTCCTGGGCATGGGGCATCAGGAAGGGCAGTGTCCTGGGCATGGGGCATCAGAGCCCCGGGGCTGCTGTCCTCATTAGGAGGAACATAATGGGACTCACAAGACACATGAGCGAAAAGCCAAGGGAATCCAGCAGGCAGCTGAATAAGAGACCAGGAGACTCAATTGGTAGAAACTGGGTAGCAAGGAGAGACGGTGAGCCTGAGACCACACTGACTGGGAGCAGGGCACTGGAAGAGAGCAGAGGAAGGGGCTGGAAGTCCAGCGGAGCCAGGGATTGAAGAAGGAAATCGAAGCGGGACATAGCAGCCAGGTACCAACAGGGGGTTGTGTTGGTGACCCTCTGATCACAATGTAGGACTTCCCACCTGATCTGTCAAAGTCTGAAACATAGGCTGATGGCCCTCCAAGGGTCAGTTCTGGGCCTCTGATCTGATGTGACTCAGTCTGAAAGAAATTCTGCTGCAGGATGGGGGAGGCAGCTGTCAGGCCACCCATGGCTAGTCACCTCTTCTTCCTGGACGCACCATGGGCTGACGTTCTTCAACCTCCTTTGCTGTCGGAAAGGCCAAAGGACTGAGTTCTCGAAGAAGTAATGTGAGCCTGAGTGAGGCAAGCTCTGTCGGGGCCTGGGCCATAGCGTCTGCCCTGTATATACCTCCCAGCCTTTCCCCTTCTCGTGGTTTGAAGATGGCAGAGCCACCATCAGCCTGGACCCCTAAATGTTAACGGGAAATAGAACCCCATCCTTCCAGCTGCAGACCCAGAGCATCCGTCCTTAAGAGAGGAAGAAATAAACTTCTACCCCCTTACGAGTCTATTTGTTAGAGCAGTCACCTACCTTAAAGTAAGACTCAGTAAGGCCACAGATTTACCAAGGCCCCAAAAGGATTGTCACAGAGAGAGTGCCCCAGAGCATTGCCTTTATGTGTGTTATGTGTATGACCACCCGTGCACACACATAGAGACTGTTTCCACGGTAACAGTAGGTCTTCTAGTTTGCTTGTCTGTCCTTATTTGGAACATAGAAGATCTTTCCCTATAGAGACGGTGTTAGAGATGGCTGTTAGGTCCTCACACCTACACTTGCTTGACCTACAATACGAAAAGCACTAATTCGATACAGTTCACCATCATTTATAACATCTCTGTCTGCTGTCGGAGGGTGAAGAAAACAGGAAATTGAGAAGAGGAAATCAGACATGGTTTCTGTTAAGCTCACATTAATAGAAACGGACTTTGTAATGTTACTCCAGGTTTTAAAAGGAGACAGATGCTCTTTTAATTCCCAAAGGCCCAAGAGTCATGCTAGCAGAGAGAGTATGAATCTTAATTGTAGACCTGGAAACGTAGCCACAGGATATTAATCCTCACGGTGCAAGATGTCGACTTTTTAAAAAAAAGGAATTTAGAAGTGACCAAAAGACAAAACAAAATGAAGAAAACAAAAAACGCAGGAAACAAAAGCAAAGCAATTGCAATTCTTTTCTGCCCTCCGCCAACCCCAGAAATGCCTGTTTCCCTTACGCATCTTATCAATAGAAATGAGATATGGGCTAAGAATGGCGGTTACTCATGCGGTAAAGGAGGTGGATTAAGGATGGAGGGTGGGGAGAGAGGAAGGGGGACTCTGGGTGGGACATTCTCTACTATCATAGAGAGCACCCACGAAAGGACACCCACAGGTCTGTGGCTAAAACCCTGCTGTTGGGTGAGCTTCTAGGGACAAGGAGTCTAAACTAGAGGTACAAGGCCTCTCTTTTCATCCGCACACTCCAACCCTATGAAATCCTATTCTGAGTAGCCTGGAGTACAGCACTAATTAAATATTCCTCTGGGTTCTGCAAATAGAGGCTTGGAAGAGCTTTGGAAGCATCCCCTCTCCACCCCCTTGTTCACAGCAAGCAGCTGAGGTACTTTCGAAGCACTCGATGCAGAGACAACGGGCACAGAGTTAGGGAATCATTGTGCTGGAGACAAAATATGTCCTCTAGGTCATCATTTCTTCTTCCCTGAGAATTTAAGTCTTTCTCTGTGGGCCACAGAGAGGGAGCAAAATGTCCCATTTACCTCAAAGTCATTTCCAGCAGAGGCTCTTCCACCAGCTGGTAGGAAGGAGGGGGAATTAAAGTCCAAATTTTCCAGAGCAGTATTTCCCAGGTTTGCTGCCCACATGAGATTTGACTCCAACTAGCTTTTGAGGATTTCTGTGAATCAAATCCACCTTCAAAGTATGAAATGTGCTTCCGTGGAGCACTTTCATTAGGATTCGCTTGGTTAAGGCAATAGAGGCAATCTATATGAAATTCTCCTCTCCTAAATTCTTCCTACAAAACAGAAAACTAACAATCAACTGACGTAGTCTGTGCGTTGCAGTCTCTTCAATATTTTGGGAGACCCCCCTTTCCCCAGATTTCCATTTGTTACCTGAGAAATTTGGGGCCTTCTCTAAAAGCTTCCGTTTACATCAGTGCTGGGGAATCCCACAAAACCCCACAATGATTCACCTTCCCAACTGTAGCAAAAAGTTTCTTTGGCCTAGGTCAGCATTTAGTGTGTGGGTGAAAGCCTTCTCCTAGCTCAGTTTTCTGGTCTTTATTAAAGCAGAAAAAACATCTGCGTGGTCTGTTAAAAGTACTGGTTCCTTAGCCCCAATGCTGCTGTAGCGCTGAGAGTTTCTCTGCCAATCTCCACTCTTGGGGAAATCAGACACCCCTGGGAGCTTTCTCTTTCCAAAGTAGAGAGCTCATGTGTGTCCGTTTGCTCATTTATGCATTCATTTAATAACTATTCCTGGAGGGTCTGTATGCCAAGCATTGCTCCCGGTGCCCAGACTACAGTGGGAAGTGGAAATGGCATGGCCCCTGTCCTCATGCAGCTCCCAGAGTGGGGGGAAGTGACAGATGATAATAAAATAAGCCAGCAAATGCATACTTCGACATTGTGAGAGCAGCTGTGGAGAAAACGTGTGAAGTGCAACAGAGAATAGGGGAGGGGCCGCCAGGTGGTGTAGCCTGAGGTTGTCTTCTCTGTACAAGTGACACATGCCTGAAAGATATAAGGTGCCCACTCCCAGGGCATGGGGACAGCACGTGTTAAGGTCTTGAGGTGGCAATTGGTGTGGTGGAAAAAAAACTGATGAAAAAGAAGGGACGGGGGTTGGTGTGTGGTTGGATGTTGGATCCTGAATCTGTGGAGACACTGCTACTTAGATTTAATGCTAAATGGTTAGCATATGCCTGGCTCACGTCAGCTATTAAAACCCATAAATAATATTCCTTTTTGGGTGGACCCGACATTGAGGAGCAACTTTCTTTGGGAAACTGCAATTCCTCTGGCATCACTGAAAATCAAACAGAAGTAAAAAACAAAACGAAACGAAACGAAACACCAGGCCTCATTATAACGTACAAGCTTTGCCCTTTATTTTTTTTCTAAGTGTATTTATTTATTTTGAGGGGGGGTGGAGGGCAGAGGGAGTGACAGAGAATCCCAAGCACCACGAAAGGCTTGAACTCACAAATCATGAGATCATGAGCTGAGCAGAAATCAAGAGTCAGGCACTTAACCGACGGAGCCACCCAGGTGCCCCTCCCCTCTATTTAAAAAAAGTAAAAATAAAAATAAAGGAACTCATCCTTTCAAGAATTTGCAAGTGGACAGCTATCATTCTTCTGAGTTACTCTTACTACCAAGTTACAATGTGCAAATTATAAAGTGGTGTCAACAACAATCTAAAAAAGTTGTTGATGAAAAACCCGCGAAGGAGAAGGTGTGAGGTTGTTGAATGCAACTTACGGCATATTGTACAATTGGTTATTTTGGGCGGTGAAGTAAATAACTGCCTGGAATTGAGGCATGGTGGAAATTTTCAGCAGGATTAACAGGAATGTGCCTTTTCTTGGCAAATTGATGCTTTCAGCTGTTTACCTCCAGTACAAAAGTGTTCAGTATTTGTGAAATAGCAACCTAGTCAAAATTCTTCTGAAATCATGTTTTTGATGGACAATCTGAAGGTCTACCAACATTCATGGGTTAAATCTGTGATGCCGTGCAATATTTGATTTAGAATTCCACAAATGAAAGAATGTGAACAATTTCTTGCATTTTGTTTTCACTGAATTTCTCAGTATTTAAATGACCAAAAACAGTCTTGATTTTCTTTTCAGCTGAAGGTATCTTCTATAGATGGAAAAATGTCCAGATAGCAATAAATATATGACAAAATTCTTTCTTGATATATCCCCCAAGTGCCTGGCACATAGTAGGTCCTCATTTGTGTTGAATAAATATAAAAAGTTCTAACACCCACAAGGCAAAGCAGTTCTATGAAAACTTGCCAGACACCCACATATAACACATTCCTGATTTCCTTCAGAAAGGCAATTCAAATGTTGATTTCCAATAATTCTGTAAAATCAAAATACACATGTTTAGCCTGATGAAATCCTGGAATCTGTTGTTAACTGGCCTGTAGTGAATATACTGCCTCTTCCAGAGGGCTAAGGGGCTGGTAACTCTGACCTTCATTATAGCAAGAGACTGGCCCCTGGTGGTGGTAAAGCAGATAGGATCCCCATTCAGAGAAAGGCTATAGCGCTGTCTCCCATTTCCATGTTTCAGACCTCACTACCTGGGGGAGAATGTTAATTTTTATTTTAATCATAGGAAATATCCCCTACTTAAAGGGATAATATACACACAGAATTTTCTTTTGAACTTAAGCCATCTTTTCTGAAATGCATTTATTCTTTATATCACAAATTCCTTACAATAAAACATTTCTAAACTCTAACGCCTCCCATAAATATAATTAAAAATTTAAACATCAAGAAAGTAAGAATAATTTAGCAAAACATCAAGTCTGCCACAGCGATTTAGATTTCTTCATTAAAATATTGTTTCAAACTGGGCAAACTTTCAAACTGTTCACCAATGCACATCCTTTTATGACGCTTACATTTTAAAACCTGACTTTTAAATAAAAATCTAGAGTTCCTAGTAACAAATTTCACTTAGAAAAGAAAATGTTCTGTAAAAGGCCACAAAATGTGAGTTAAAATAGGTTCCTGTACTTAACTACCTTTACCTGATTTTCCCCTATATTATGAATAATGTAAAAAGTCACCAAGTATAACCACCCACATTGCAGATAGTTTATATCATGTAAGTTTTAAATGTCGTTACGCGGCACTACCTCTAGAAACCCAGAACTTGCCTTTTACGGGAAAAACAAAGCTTCTAATTTTTCAAGGATTTTGCTAGAGCTTTTCAACTGGCTCTTTCTTTTCTCTTTTCTAACGGGTTTTCCTACACAATCAGAATTTGCTTCTGATCAGCTAAACTGTCAATGAAAAGATAAAGCTCTCTGAAATTCTCAAATCCATCTGGCATGGGTTCTAAATTTCAGACATCCTATAAAAGATCACACCAAATACTTAACTCTTGGAAAAATTATAATTTCATTTTATTCACTAAATACATCAGGAATAATAATTACAGTAAATATAGTGTTAATGCCAGTAAGGCACAAATTGCTACATGAAGGTAAACTGTACTGCCAAAAATCACTCTCAAATTCTGAGCTGGATTCATTTTAACCATAAATTTCAGAGATGAATTGTACAAAACCTAATCTAAGCAGAAGCATCCAACAATTTTCTCTCCCATTCCCATTCATATTTCTGGGCACAAAAGCCAAAAACAATCAAATATAAATATACAAAAGAATATGTGTGTATATATGAATTCTTACTGTGTATATATGAATTCTGAAAGCTTTATCTACCATAAATCTGAAAAATGTCTAGCATAAATTACATATGAATGTCAAAACTCATGCAAGTTTCATTGGTGAGGCTGATAAACTATCATGACCATATAATGTATATTTTACTGCATTTATTTGGCTCCTATAACTGGACTATTTGCTGTAAATATGAATATCTTCTCAGTATGTCCATTCCCTGTCTTGAAGGTCAAGGGCAGAGATTGTCTTATTTAGCACCATGCATAACAAATCCAGTATATTCTGGAACGATAAACTATGGATACAAACTACTCAGACTATCTGGGCCTTAACTGGTCCCTTAAGGGCTAAGGCTAATCTGCAAAGGAAGACAGGCCATCACACCAAATGACTGGGTATTGGGTGTTGTTCAGAAGCCAAGCTGCTGAATTTTAATGGTTGGAGATTGGCTTTAACTTTCCGGAAGAAACCGGTTGCCCTCGTGACTGTCTTAGTGCACCATTTCCCTAAAGCTTCGAACTCCTCTTTGGACTCTGTTTTGGGATTTTACTAACTCAAAGAAAACAACCATATTTGTGATTTGGTATAGAGGTTACCCTGAACAGAGCTTTGTTGATATTGCCTATACTCCATTTTAAGCAAGAATTGAAATTAGGATAAAATAATAAGACACAAGGGAAGCCAGTCTAGCTCAGCTGGTAAAGCACATGACTATTTCAGGGTTGTAAATCTGAGCCCTACGTTGGGTATAGAGATAACTTTATTTTTTTTATTTGGGTTTTATTTTTAAATTAATTATTTTTTAAAAAAATTTACATCCAAGTTAGCATATAGTGCAACTATGATTTCGGGAGTAGATTCTTTAATGCCCCTTACCCACTTAGCCCATACCTCCTCCCAAAAACCCTCCAGCAACCCTCTGTTTGTTCTCCATATTTAAGAGTGTCTTATGTTTTGTCCCCCTCCCCGTCTTTATATTTTTTTGCTTCCCTTCCCTAATGTTCATCTGTTTTGTATCTTAAAGTCCTCATATGAGTGAAGTCATTTGATATTTGTCTTTGATGAATTTTGCTTAGCATAATGCCCTCTAGTTCCATCCACGTAGTTGCAAATGGCAAGATTTCATTCTTTTTGATTGACGAGTAATACTCCATTGTATATATATACCACATCTTCTTTATCCATTCATCCACCGATGGACATTTGGGCTCTTTCCATACTTTGGCTATTGTTGATGGTACTGCTATAAACATTGGGGTGCACATGCCCCTTCGAAACAGCACACCTGTATCCCTTGGATAAATACCTAGTTGTGCAATTGCTGGGTCGTAGGGTAGTTCTATTTTTAATTTTTTGAGGAACCTCCATACTGTTTTCCAGAGTGGCTGCACCAGTTTGCATTCCCACCAACAGTGCAAAAAACATCCTCTTTTTCCACATCCCCACCAACATCTGTTGTTGCCTGAGTTGTTAATGTTTGCCATTCTGACTGGTGTGAGGTGGTATTTCATTGTGGTTTTGATTCGTATTTCCCTGATGATGAGTGACGTTAAACATTTTTTCGTGTGCCAGTTAGCCATCTGGATGTCTTCTTTGGAAAAGTCTATTCATGTATTTTGTCCATTTCTTCACTGGATTGTTTTTGGGGTGTTGAGTTTGATAAGTTCTTTATTAGATTTTGGATACTAGCCCTTTATCTGATATGTCATTTGCAAGTATCTTCTCCCATTCCATTGGTTGCCTTTTAGTTTTGATTTGGTTCTTTTGCTGTGCAGAAGTTTTTATTTTGATGAGATCCCAATAGTTCATTTTTGCTTTTGTTTCCCTTGTCTCCAGAGACGTGTTGAGCAAGAAGCTGTTGAGGCTGAAGTCAAAGAGGATTTTGCCTGCTTTCTCCTCTAGGATTTTGATGGCTTCCTATCTTACATTTAGGTCTTTCATCCATTTTGAGTTTATTTTTGTGCCTGATGTAATCAAGCGGCCCGAGTTCATTTTTCTGCATGTCGCTGTCTGGTTTTCCCAGCACCATTTGCTGAAGAGACTGTCTTTATTCCATTGGATATTCTTTTCTGCTTTGTCAAAGATTAGTTGGCCATACATTTGTGGGTCTATTTCTGGGTTTTCTATTCTGTTCCATTGATCTGAGTGTCTTGTTTTTGTGACAGTACCATACCGTCTTGATGATTACAGCTTTGTAATACATCTTGAAGTCTGGGATTGTGATGCCTCCAGCTTTGGTTTTCTTTAAAATAAAATCTTTAAGCAGCACCTGGGTGGCTCAGTCTGCTAAGCATCTGACTCTTGATTTCAGCTCAGGTCATGACCTCATGGTTCTTCAGATCAAGCACTACGTGGGGCTCTGCACTGACAGCATGGAACCTATTTGGGATTCTCTCACAAAATCAATAAACATTTTTAAAAAGTCTTTAATAAAATAAAATGGTCAGACAGAGATCAGTCTTTGGTGGTTTTAATATATATACGCCCTAGCTCTCTGACAAGTGCACGGAGGAAAAAAGTAAAGGCACTTAAGATTTCATTCTCCTCGTGAAGGTAAGAAGACATTAAGTTAAGGTAAAGAGGTTTGTAAGTGTGGAGTGCCAGACTCACGCTTGTTATATATGGACACCAGCTACAACGGAGAAACAAGAAGGTCTGGAACTTTAGATCACGGTACAAAATAATTTGGGAATAATCTGTTCTGAATCTGTTTAAATTTGCTTCAGTTTTAAAACTGGTTAAAACTATGTTCAGCTGATTTCTTACTAATTTGTTTTCTAATAGAAGGGATGCATAGAAGGGCAAGTTTGAAAACACACTGAACAATATTTTATGGATGAATGTCTGCAATAGGGCATTAGTACTACCAAAATGCTGCTGTAAGTAAAGGAAAATTCCACACTCTAAAATTTTCACTTTTCTTCCTGAAAAAATTTTGATACACCTTGTTCTTACACAAATTTGATATGCTACATATTAAACATGTTCCAATCTTGATGAATATTAAACATTTTATTTAAAGATTTTAAAGTAAAAAAAAAAAACGGTACACAAGTACAGATATTATGATGATCAAGGCAGTATTCTGTAGGACATAAATCAAAACAGAATTTAAAAAGTAAATGTACAGGTACTAAACAAGTATAATACCTGATATCTAATTCAGGCTGCATTCACATAAAATGAGCTGACCACATACATGCTTATGCAATATAAATTTTTTCTTAGAACACCAAAATTCCAAACATTCTGTCAACTGCCTTATTCCCGCTGAGTATTTTGAGAGAACTTCTATATAATATAAAAACAACTGGCATGGCACTTAAAAACTACAAAAAACAGAACACAGTTAAAAACATATTTGTAATGCAATTCTGTATAAAATATACACAGTAAATGTTATTAGTTAAAAAAAATTTTTTTAAACACAAAAGACCACCCTGAATAATGGTTAAAACCTCATCACAGAAAAATGTTCATCATTTGTAACATTATTGATAGAAAATGGATAGGATTTTTTGGGGGAAGAGATATCTAACTTGAAGAAGTCATTCAAAGTTTATTTAAAATTGTAGATAAGATAGTAATTCATTGCCTACCCCTTTCTCAAAACTTATCATGAATATTCTAATATATAACTACAGCCAAAATAAAAGAATAACTCAAAGAAAGTGTTTCTTAAAATAAGGCCCAAAGACCCAACAGAATTCTAAGGTGGGCCCAGCAATATGCATTTTAAACAAATGTCCCAGGTGATCGTTCCCCATTCTAAAATTTGGGAACTAATGCCCTAGGGGAGACAGTACCACTTAAAAGCAAGGTCATAAACATATTTCTGATATGTCAGAATTTTCTATAAGTTTATGATTTGAAGTGAATACTGCTTTTTTAAAACAAGTTTTAGGTATTAAGAAAAACATACATACTTCTTACATAAACATGGGAATGTATATAAACTTTTTCCTTTGAGGTTTTCATTGCTTTCAGATTTGGTCATTTGAAGAAAAATGAGTACATGGTCGGAAACTTCAGAAAAATTACATTTCAAATAAAAGGTAGCATCCAAAAAAAAAATTATTAGATGCCTATAAATTTTAAATCATTATAAATTTAAGACTAGATAGCTTCCCCCCAAATTAAATTTTACTAAGATTGGACAATTGTGAGTAATTTAGATGATTATTGTTACTTTTTACATCCCTTTTCATTAAAAAAATATTTAGGGGCACGGCACCTGGGTGGCTCAGTTGATTGAGCATTCAACTTAAGCTCAGGTTGTGATCTCACAGTTGGGTGAGTTCGATCGAGCCCCATAGCAGGCTCGCCTGCTGTCAGCACAGTGCCCATTTCAGATCCTCTGTAACCCCCCTGCCCCTACCCCACTCACAAGCTCTCTCTCAAAAATAAACATTAAAAAAATATTCAAAATAAACGGATGCTATCACAGGCATCCCTTTAAATAATAAATCGCTAAACACTAGTATTAATAAAAAATAATCTGAAGAACTCTGCCCCTGAAATGTATTCCACTCTGATTATATGTGTTACCCACTTAACAAAAACTCATTTAAGGAGCTGGAACTTGTGGAATATGTATGTCTGTGTTCTGAATATTTATTCATGTTGACCTTTTTTAATTTCACTGAAGACTCCATACTATAAACAGGGTCCAAAAGTATGGATAATGTGGTTTTGGTGAATAAATGAGTAAGGTTAAGACACTATTTGGAAGATAAAATACTTTTTATGTATATTAAGTTATAAGGAAAAAATTGCATACGTTCTGTCTCTACTGGATAATGGAATGCTTTTACAAGTTTGATAAGGAGTGCTTCCTTGTTATCTAAAACCATAAAAAGTCACTGTGGGATTACCATTGCACTTTTCTGGTGTTTTTCTTGTTTTTTTTTTAATTTAAAACATTTTTAATTTCTATTTTTCTCCCTTTCTATATACTGAGAAATGCTCCATTCAAATGCATCCTGGTTCTTTGAATGACAGTTACTAACATTCCAGTTAAAGTTCTGGCTAAAGGGATAAGCTCAGAAGCTTACACCCCTATCCTAAGAAATCACTCATCAGTTTTTCAAAAATAGCTAATGATTTAGAATCTAATACTTAATAAAATGTGCCTGTTTTTTTTTCCTCAAGGAGAACTTGTATTCCCTAATTCTAAGCAAGTGACATCCTTTACTACCAATTTAATAACTGTTGCCTTAAAAATCAATAACTTAATTATCCAAGGCAATAAAACTTACAGCTGAATTTTTAAACACAAAGAACTCAGAAAGTAATAGGTAATATAAGTTGTTGTATTTTGAATTACTCTTCTATTCCAAAATTTAAAACTTTAAGGACGAAATGAAGAGTGACAAAAATCACAGTAGGTTTATGACACAATCCCATCATGTGCCTTAAACGCGGTGGTTAAGTATTTCCTTTAAACAAAAAGGACAACTTCATTACTCATCAGTAGGCTGCTGGATTACCAGTATAACTGAATGTTGACACGACCGTCTGGAAACTAGTTTCATTTTCTTTTTCATAGTTAGATGTAATAATTGACTCTTACAGCCAACAATAGAAGATACTGAATGCTTTTTTTGTAGGTAAGAAATATAAAATGGTTCATTGTATCCAGGCTGGTAACGAGTTTATTCATGCATTAAATGGCAACACAAGCAAAATGCACAGTTGGAAAATGAGGATCAGACACATTCTTCTGCAGACATCAAGAGAGGATTGATGTACTCAAAACCTTCAAATTCAGACTGATCAATCTTCCTCACAATGTCACTGTTGAAAGAAAAATAAATTAATTTTCATAATCTAGATTTCTTCAACTTTTTATTTAAATGGTAAACGAAAATTAAAAAACAAAAAATAAGGCTAATTTATACAAATTATGGGGGAAGAAATCTACAAGTGTTTAGATTAATCCCAAAACATCTTCTAGAAGAATCAAGAGTACTGAAAATAAAAGACTAACAATCCTGTAAGCAGGTTTAGAACTAAAAGGTAGTCCAAAATTGAAGGCTAGAAATTAAAAGTCACAAATTGTCACAACTCTGGTTAATCTTAACTTTGGACCTGAACAACATTCATACTTAGAGGCGAACATCCAGGTCTGAATTAGCATTCAATTTAGTAGTCACCTCAACAGGAAGATGGTGACAAGAAGGCCCAGAAGAAGTTAGCCAAAAGGAAAAGGCAATAGGGACAAGTACATAGAAAGACCTAGAATAAGGAGAGGACACCACAGGGAGGTCATGGGTCATAGGGTATAGAGATGTTGGCATTCTGTTATACTGGGTTTCTAATTTAATATGCAGTAAGAGTAATACCAATGAATATTTGAATACTTAAATGCACACACCATACTGCAGAGCAAAGTTACCCAGGATACAGTCCCTTCCTTTGAGGAGGGAAGGTATCCCATATAAAGAAAAGCTACAAGGGAAAGCAGTACCTGCTAAGTTTCATATGGGACAGCTAAGTCTTGATCTAAGCACAGTTCTAATGAGGAGGGTGACTTCTAGTTGCAGAAATTGAGAAAGCCAGCATTCATTCCACAACCACTTACTGAAGACAATTATGAAAGACTATGTTAGGTCTGGGAAAGTGCCAAGTAATTTACTGGAGTTGAAAGCACAGGAACAGAAGCATGTCAAAGGTAGATGATCTGGGAGGAAGGTAATGGCCAGTTAAAGGAAGCCAGTAATGCTTACTAGAGTAAGGAGTTTCACCTTTATTCATCAAAGACCTGGTTGCATTTGAGGTAGCTCAGCAAGATGGAGAAGATTCCAGTATGTAATGAAGGAGGCATACAGAGGGAACAGCATGAGCAAAGGTAACAGCACACTATCCGGGGATGTGGAGTGATGGAGGCTGGTCAGAACACAGCATTTGTGTTGGAGCACAGTGAGAAAGGGCTGGAGAGTCGGGTGGGAGGAGAGGGCGGAAGGCAGTGACTGCTGCCTGAGATGACAGGTTTTATCTTCTAGACAAGGAGGAGGTTACTGGAGGCTTCTGACAAAGGGGGTTAAAAAACTGGTGGTGCTACTGCAGGAGATGTACAGGATGGGTTGCAAAGCAAAGGATGAGCCTGATCAGGAGGATGGTGTAATATTCTACGCATGATTTGAAAGAGGTGTGAATGGGGCTGACGACAATGGGAACGAAAACGAAGGATCTGACACAAGTGATGAAGTAAAGAAAGAACAGACAAGGAGTTGGCAGCTGAACACATTATCGTTTGTTAAGGAAAAGGAAGCGTCAATAATCATGGACATTTTGGATCTGAATGCAGGAACACATGATGGGATAATGAGCACAAAAAAGTAAATAAAAATAAGGAACTGATTGGAAACAACAGAAAAAGAGACCATAAAGAGTCATTTCTTTTTCTTTTCTTTTCTTTCCTTTTTTAAAAGTAATTTCTACACCCGATGTGGGGCTCGAACTCACGACCCTGAGATCAAGAGTCGCATGCTCCCCTGAGTGAACCAGCCAGGTGCCCCAAGAAGTCATTACCTTTATTTCAGATTTTGTATGTCTGAGGTGCTTGTCTGACAAACCAGGGAAGATGTTTAAACAAGCAGATAGAAATGCAGTTCAGGAGAGATACCAGGTGGGGGGTGCTTTAGGAACTATGGCTCATTTACTCTTCACAGCAGCCTTTTGAGGTAGGCAGTAAGAGAAGAAATAGGCTCAGAGAAGTTATGAAATTTGAACCCAGGTTACTCAGTTGGTAAGAGGTGAGGTCAGGATTCAAATTCCTATCTTTTGATTAAATCTAGTGTTCTTTTTAATACATGACACTGTCAGAATAATGACTTTCGTACATTACTCTCTCCTTTGGTAGACAGTAAGCTTTTTTGTGAGACTGGCCTACATCTTAATCGTCTTTAATGCCCAGTACTTAGCACAAGGTCTTTTGCTCAAAAACCATTTGCCAGTTTAGCTGGGTGTGATTTAAATAGCTGGTATCAGTGATGCGGGGCTGGCCTAAATCTCCAAGGAACAAAGTGCATATAGCAAAAAGGCGGCTGTTACGAACAGACTGTGGAACATCTCAGTCTTGAGGGGACAGGGGAAAAAGGATGATAAGTGGTCACAGAGATGAAGCAGACCAGGATGGGTAGTGCCCAACAAAGCAAGGCCATGAGTACCAAATGCTTCACAGACATCAGGGGAGATGAGGACTGATCAAAACACGCTTTAAAAATCAGAAATCAACAGGGACGCCCGGATGGCTCAGTCGGTTAAGTATCTGACTTCAGCTCAGGTCATGATCTCACAGTCCATAAGTTCAAGCCCTGTATCGGGCGGGCTCTGTGCTGACAGCTCGGAGTCTGGAGCTTGCTTCGGATGCTGTGTCTCCCTCTCTCTCTGCCTCTCCCTCTCTCAAGAAATGAATAAACATTAAACAAAAATCAGAAATTGACAAATCAACTCAACCATCAAAAGCCAAAAAAGCAGGTTAAATTGTAAAGAGTTAAAGTGCAGGTAGTAAGAAAAGTACAAGACAATCAATGTTGACTACTCTGAAGGAGTTTGATGGAGATACTGCTTATTTATTTTTCTTTTACCATGAGCATTGAGTAATTATCTTGAAAAGAAAATGAGGGAAGAAAATATGGTGGTTTAAAGATGTGCTAAGATCCAGGGGGCAAATTAGGATATCTGAGCATGTTTATAAATAGAAGAAGAGCAGCAGGAAAAGAGAAAGAAGGTGGGGTAATGGACATAACTGACAAAATGAAATCCTGGCAGAAGCTAAGGAAACAGATCTAGGAAAATGGAGCACCCCTTGCAAAAGAGGGATAGCCTTCCAAGAATAGGGAAGAAGAAAAAGGAGGTGGGAGAGACAGCAATTCTGAGATGCAAGATGGTCTGTGACAGCTGAAAACAGAGCAAGCTCACACCAGGCAGGTCTCAATCCTTGCAGTCAAGCTAAGGCAAGGTTAGTCCGTTAGAAGTGGTGAAGGCAGAGGTAGGACTGAAGGCTTCCAAAATGTAGAGACGGTTTGAACAGCTGCATGAGGAATGTGGTAAGAATTAACAAGACAGAAGTGAAAATATGGCCAAGGAGTAAGGGCCTCCTTGAGATGACAGAATGAATCTGTAAAGAGAGGTAAACAATCAAATATGCCCAAATTATTCTAAACCATACTTTTAAAAAATGAACATACACATAAAAAATATGTCAGATCACCGCTGGCTAGACTTGGTAAGTTAATGTCATCTTTTTAACAAGCAATGTGGCAATACATATCAAGAGCTTTCAAAATTTCATACTCTTAAGTGGCACTTGGGTGGCTCGGTCAGCTGGGTGTCCGACTCTCGATTTCAGCTCAGGTCATGATCTCACAGTTTGTGAGTTTTGAGCCCCACATTGGGCTCTGCACTGACAGTGTGGAGCCAGCTTGGTATATTCATTTCCTCACTCCTCCCTACCCCCCCCCCCCATCCCTCTGCTCGTGTTTGTGCACTCTCAAAATAAATAAACTTAAATTTTCACTCTTTGATCTAATTCCCTCTCTGGGAATCTATCTTAAAGTAATACTCAGGAACTCAAAGACAGTCATCTTCAAAACAGTGCAGTGCAGTGGAAAGAGCACGGGTTTCCATCCTGACTCTGCCACCTGACAGCTGTGTGACTCTGCTTGCCCTGTCTGGGTCTCAGTTTCCTCATCTGTAAGAGGAAGATGACAGTAAGTAGATTTATCATGTTGTTGTGGGAATTAGAGATAAGGCACGTAAGGCAAAGTAGAAAAGGGCAGTCGTTATAACTTATAATAGTGTAATAGATTCAAATATCCCATAACTGAATGGCTAATTAAATTATGTTATAATCTGGTAATGAAGCACTGTGTAGCCACTAAAAATGAAACTTCCAAATAACTTCAGAAATATTTCAGTCTATAGAGTTACTTACTCGTCATCTGGAGTGAGCTGGACAGGTTCATTAGTAAACTGAGAATCAAAGTTGTCCAAACCGAATTCCCCAGAAATATTTGGTTTGAAGGGAGGTACCACCTGCTTTTGCTCCATCTAGAAAGACATTAGATGACAGCTCAAGCCTACGTTCTTAGAAAAATTCCACCTCTACATTTCTCCTCTTCCCTCAGAGGCTTCCACATCCTATCACAGTGAGTCCTTAGGCATGGTTCAACGGTATTCACGATGATGGAAATAATGTACAAAACTGAACGCTGATATAGGCCTTACTAATATTACAACCTGTTCCATTAAATTAATATTCTAAGCTTTTATTGTTTTAAAAGCTTTTTAAAAAGCACTTTAGAGTGTGGCTTAAGTTACTTAAGCTATGATATATTTGTTTTGTTTTTTTAACATTCTTTTAAGAGAATAAAATTTGGCCCAAGATAATAAGGATACCTAATATAGAAAACAATGACAATTTACATACCATATCCCAATCAACATTTCGAAAGAATGGGTGTCCCTGAATATCAGCAAATCCTGTTTGAGGATGACAACCCAATCGTTCCTTTGGGTCCTATGATGGAGAGAAATGTTTCAAGAACTGGATGGATATCATGCTTTAGAATAAATACATCCTCTTTGTGACCTGGGTTTTGTGTCTATTATATAATACCTTTATCTCTGAAATTACATCATAGTACAACACTAGACTTAAATGAATATCTGAAGCTTGTGACGAGTACAATTTCCTCATGGCTCTGTCTCCGGCTATCATGTGATTATAGTGGATATAGGTCACTACTCCTTGCTACAGGAAAAGGGGAGGGTAAAGAGAGCAGCACAATCATTTCAGCAGCATCCACCTATTTCTTTGGCACAGGTTATTGTGCTGGTCAAAATATACAAACCCCGAAACTTCACAAGTGTGTTCTTAGCTCATTTGTAAAGCTCTATGGCCAATTACAGCAACAAAACAATATAATCTGTGTATAACCATGATACAACCATTATGTGACCCACTGGACTAAGGAGCTGTAACTTACAAACAGTCTTGGCTTATTCATTACTGTGAATGAGAACATGTTACCATTTTCCTTTCCAATAAAAGCCATTTTATTTTGAACATTAAAACCTCTCACCTTCATTTTGCAGCGTGCTAACACTTAGATTTCCATTTTAAATCTTTCTCCATCTAAAGTACTCAAAAGCTTCAATTTCTCGTTTTGTTAAAATTCATCATTATCTATATTTACCTTAGATGATAAATGCACATCAACCTACTTTTTCTAACCTACAATTTATTTAAGAAAATATTTATGATTGCCAAGATCACCATAATACAATAAGCTTATCTGGTCTCTGTCCCAGGTTCCTGACACAGCTTCTAAAACCTGAGTGAGTAATTTCCTGAGTGAGCCAATTATCTTTTGTTATTCACAAGTCCCTTTCAATTACACCTGAGTTTATACTAATAATGTGACTCTCGGTGGGCTGGTAGATAGCTCAGGATGGGATCTGGTTGCCGGAGGAACCATCCATGTGATCAGAGAGTTGTAACTTTAAGCCTCATTTTCAGAGGGGTGGAGGTCAACTACCAATGGCTAATGATTCAATCAATTGTGTCAATGTAATGGAACCTCCATAAAGCCCTCTGAACCACAGGGTTTGGAGAGCTTCTGGGTTGGTGAATATGTCCATATGCTGGGAGACACGGAGGGTGTGTACCCTAACTCCACAGGGACAGAAACTCCTGTGCTCAGGATCCTTTTGGACTCCACCCTGTGTATCTTTTCATCTGGCTGTTCATTTGTATCTTTTTTTTTTATAACCAACCAGTGATAGCAAGTAAACTATTTTCCTGAGTTCTGTGAGCCATTCTAGCGAATTACTGAACCTGAGGTGTGAGAATTGTGGGAAGCTCAACTCTGTAGCCAAGTCAGACAGAAATGTGGGTACTCAATACTCATGACTCATGACTGGCACTTGAGGTGAAGATAGTTTTATAGGACTGAGCCCTTAAACCCCTGGAATCTGATGGTAACTCTGGGTAGTTAGTATCAGAAATAAACTGAATTGTAATACACCAAGTTTATGTCTAGAGAGGTGGAGAATTGGTTGTTGGTGTGGAAAAAACCTACACATTTGGTGTTAGAAGTGTTATGAGTAAAAACCATTCAGAATCATAATCTTAGATCCTAAAACTCTTCTAACCTACCGACCACAACGAAGAATTGAATGGTCTTCAGATTTTTTAAGAACCAATGATAGCATTTCATTTCTTCTGAATTTTATCTGATTACAGGGCTTTTGACATGATAATCTGTACAGAACACTACTGTCCCAAGTGCTCAATAAGGAAAGAGATCTATGAATAATAATCCAAAGAAAACTGAGTAACAAAGCTGTAAGTACGATTGAGGCTATCCCCAAAGATGTAATGTTTCCCTAATTGAGTACATGGTATATATATCATCTACATTAAAAACCCATATGTAATATATAGCTGGTAGTGACTTACACTGTCAAAATGGAAAGGACAATTCATCTCAGGATCTAATACTCTTTGGTAAAGAGATAAGTTCCAGATCTAACTGAAAAAAAATTATTATACGCTAGTGTTTTGGAATATTACACTGCCTGAACCTCTACTTAGTGTCATCTATACAGAGATAAACTGCTGAAGATTTTTACATTCAATTTATACCTTGTTGAGAAAACTCTTCAGGACACTTGCAGCTTTTACAGACAGAGAGCGTGGTATGCGAATTTGTTTTTCCAAAATAACTAGAAAGATAAAATAGTGGCATTATATTTCACTTTTACATAGCTTCAATTTTACATTTTTATTATGAGCTACTTAAGGGCGTTCTCGAAGAAAAAAATAAGGTATTACATATACTACTTCAGCGTTTCATGTGCTTTCTCAGGCTCGCTCCTCTCCTTCCCTGTCAGAGAGCCTCTTCTCTGAATGCTGTCCTTATCATTTACATGCATATTTTATTCTTTGACTACCTTACTGTGCCTCGGTTTCCTCATCTGTAAAATTAGAATGAAAATAATACCTACTTCATGGGGTTGTTATGAGGTTTAAATGAGTTAATAGCTACAAAATGTGAGGTACATGTTACTATACTCAATTTTATTAGACATTGCCAAGCTGTTCTCCAAAGCTGTTAAATCAATTTTCACTGCTTGCCAGCAGTCTATGAGAGTTCCACTTACTCCATCCACATCCTCACCAGCCCTGGTATTATTGGACTTTAAAATTTCTGGCAAATGCACGGGCAGGAAATAGTAGCTCATTAATGTTTTAATGTGCAAACCCCTAATTACTAGTGAAGCTGAATGCTTTTTCATATATTCCATGGCCATCTGGATTTTCTGTTACATGAAACAGCTATTCATTTCCTGTGATGGCCTTAATTATTAAATGTAGAATTTCATGGAAATCTTTGGACTGGGTGTTGGGAGCAGGGGGTGATCCCTTGTCTTTTTTTTTGTTTTTGTTTTGTTTTCCTGTTTGAGTCTTTGTATTTCCAATTGTGGGCCTTCTTTTCTTCACCTTTTGATCTTCTTATATTCTTGGTACCCCACTTTTTCCTCCATATTGTTCTTGGACTTATGCACTCAGCCTCGGGGTCCATGTGGAAAGATATTCCTCTCTAGCCACAGGATTCCTTCTTCTAATCTCTGTGATATACAATCTGAAGGAACTTCTTTGTTATATTTCCGAGTATGAGAAAGTAGTTGGTAAATGGGACTGAAGGAATAGAAGTAGGAAGATATATTTTTAAAAAAATGAAGGGGTGCCTGGGTGGCTCCGTTGGTTGGGCATCTGACTCCTGATTTCAGCTCAGGTCATGATCTTGCAGTTCGTGAGTGTGAGCCCCACGTTGGGCTCTGTGCTGACAGTGCAGAGCCTGCCTGGGATTCTCTGTCTCCCCCTCTCTCTTCCCTTCCTTCTCTCACTCTCCTTCTCTCTCTCTCTCTCTCAAAAGTAAATATTAAAAAAAAAATGAAGACCTACATATTAAGAAGTATATTGTCCAATTATTCTCCTCTTACTCAAGGTAAAAATCTGAGCCATCCTCGTTCATACTCTAGAATAGGTTATTCACAGAGAATCTGTAAAATACTGCAAATTACCTTGGAAAAGATAATCCTCTGTGTTTTGATCAGGGTTATCCGAGCTTCCAACAATATCAAATGGAGATCTGCCTGCCATCATCTCAAACATTAGTACTCCAAGAGCCCACCAGTCGACACTGAAACCTTCAAAAAAGGAATTTTTTGAAGCAACAAATTATTCTGCATTCTTAAAAGTCAGTAACTTGAGATTCATTTCATTGTATAATTAAAAATTAAACATAATGAAAAATAAACTCTAAATGCATTATAACTATCATGGTTGGCAGTGAAGATTATAGGAATATTTCACTTATCAACAAGGGGAGGTACCTAAAAGATAACTTTAAAAATAAAATATTGGGGAAAAAATATTGGAAATGAAACACTAAGTTCCTTCTCCCAAATATGCCTGTAATTTCAGACTCATAGTCTGTATCTTTTTTTTTTTTTTTTTGAGGATATAATTAAATTGTATTTGAGAATAACTTTCGTGGGTCTGAAACTTGATCTTCTGCTAGTTGATTAAAGATCCTTGAAGAACCTTGGAATCAGATTCTGAACGCTGTCAGAAGTACCATCCTCCTTCACATCTGCTGAAATCAGAGGGCCAGAACCCAAGAAGTCCAATGTTTTGAGATAAATATATTCTCTGGTTCCTGACAAGCAGTCAATCTCTCCCTCATTTTTCAGATTCCTGGAGGAAATATCCCAGGAAATGTGAACAATCTTCCAGGGGTTCATGACTTTGTAGTCACATGGCTAAAGTTTAAATCCTTACTCTGCCACTTTCTAGCTGTATGATCTCAGGCAAGTTATCTAAACTTTCTGTAAAATGGGAATTAACAATGCTTACCTCCTAGGATTATTGAGAAGATTAATTTAGTTAATATAATGTAAACTGCTTGGATTAGTGCCTAGAACTTTTAGTGTTGCCATTAATAAAATATTCAAATCTGTACCCCCAAATACTGCTAAGGTCCCACTGTCTCTTATTTCATATTTTAGGGTTTTCATGTAGGTTTTAAGGGGATCAAGGAAGTTTATATTAATAAGATTAGTATTTAAATACTACAGAGTACTATAATGCAGTGGGTACCACATTTAACCACCCATCTAGCACTTAGCTAAAATAACACCTATTTATTTATTACCATAATCTTCTCCTCTTAAAATTTCAGGAGCAATGTAATTGGGAGTACCGCAAAAAGTGCTGGTTGTATCTCCTGGCCGTAATCCTTCCTTTTAGAAAAAATAAAAAAGAAAGAAAAAAGAGAAAAGAAATAATCAGATCAAAAATTATCTTTTAAATTCATCTCTTTTATTTCATTTGTTATATAAGCTCAGCATCTACAGGTAATATATTAAGCTTAAATAAAATATTACTAGTACAGTTGTCTTTATTATTAAAATCATGAGTTGCCCCTAAATAGCTTAAAGAAAGCCTGTCCTCATTCGATGTTGGTGGACAGTTCAATTAAAATAAAAATTGTACTTGAGGGGCGCCTGGGTGGCTCAGTCAGTTGAGCGTCCGACTTCGGCTCAGGTCATGATCTCACAGTCTGTGAGTTCAAGCCCCGTGTCAGGCTCTGTGCTGACAGCTCAGAGCCCGGAGCCTGTTTCGGATCTGTGTCTCCCTCTCTCATGCTCTGTCTCTCTCTGTCTCAAAAATAAATAAACGTTAAAAAAATTAAAAAAAAAAATTGTACTTGAAATTATTATTTTTTATTTTTTATTTTTTTTTTTTAACATTTCTTTATTTTTGAGACAGAGAGAGACAGAGCATGAACGGGGGAGGGTCAGAGAGAGAGGGAGACACAGAATCTGAAACAGGCTCCAGGCTCTGAGCAGTCAGCACAGAGCCCGACGCAGGGCTCGAACTCACATACTGCGAGATCGTGACCTGAGTCGAAGTCGGACGCTTAACCGACTGAGCCACCCAGGCGCCCCGATACTTGAAATAATTTATATTCAGGTAAAAATTTAATATAAAAATTTTAATTATATGAGTAAAAGGAATCATATTTTATGAAGAAAAGCACTTTAAATCCCACCTGCTAACACAAGCACTGTTGGTTGTTTTTCCTAAGGCACAAATTTTTTGGCTTTGTATTTCAATAGCTACCAGATGGAAAAAATTAAGGCAGAAGACACTAATGTGTATAACAGAAAAACTACACACTGAGAAATGGAATAATCACCAAAAATTTATAACAAACTTGTATGCACCTAACAACACAGCCTCAAAACACAAAGTAAAAATAGACAAATTAGAAGAATTTCACAATCCCTGCTATGGAATGGACATTTGTATGCCCCCCCCCCCCCGCCATTCATATGTTGAAGACTTAATATGATAACACTGGGAGACCGGAGACTTTGGGAGGTAATTAGTTATTAGGGATGATGGGATTAGTGTCTTTATAAGAGGAAGAGAACTCCCTCTTTCTCTCCCTGCCATGTAAGAATACAACAAAAAGACACATCTGCAAACCGTGAAGAATGCCTTCACCCATCTGCAAGCCATGAAGAGTGCCTTCATGCATCTGCAAACCATAAAGAGTGCCTTCACCAGACACTGGATCTACTAGCACTTTGATCTTGAACTTCCCAGTCTTCAGAACTATGAGAAATAAATGTCTGTCTTTTAAGCCACTTAGTCTACAGTATATTGATATAGCAGGCTGAACTGATAATACAATCCCAAATCATGACAGGTGATTTCAAAACATCTGTATCAGAAAATGACATATCATACAGACAAAAAAATTAGTAAGCAGAAAAAGATTTGACAAAAGCTAAATATATATATGTATATATAAAATATACATATACATATATAATATACATACATACGTATATTATACATATACATATGTATGCATACATATAATATGTATATACATACATATTATACATATACATATGTATACATACATATAATATGTATATACATACATATAATATACACACATACATACAAATATGTATAATCTATGTGTACATGAGGAGAAAAGGGGAAAGAAAAGAGAGAGTGTGAAGGCCATAGACTCCCTGCATGCAAAAAAGAGTTTATATATCCTTTTTAAAGTACATATGGGATACTGACCAAATACTAAGTCACAAAGGAAATCTCAATATATTTTCAAAGAACTAATATCATTCAGACCATTTTCTGGCCACAAGGCAATTAAATAAGATATCAACAATAAAAAGATAGTTTAAAAACAAGCTAACTAACAGTAAATTTACAATTAAGTAAAAGGCAATTCATTTTTGTGAGTTTTATTAAGTAATGCATGCCCATTATAATAACCTCAAAAATATGTAAAAGTAAACAGAATGTATGATGCTACATAATAGAACATACAACAACACATATAGAAACAGACAATGCCAGGGGCGCCTGGGTGGCCCAGTCGGTTAAGCGTCCGACTTCAGCTCAGGTCATGACCTCGCGGTCCATGAGTTCGAGCCCCACATCGGGCTCTGTGCTGACAGCTCAGAGCCTGGAGCCCGCTTTGGATTCTGTGTCTCCCCCTCTCTCTGCCCCTGCTTGTGCTCTATCTCTCAAAAATAAAGAAACATTGAAAAAAAAAAAGTTTAAAAAAATAAAAATAAAAAAAGAAACAGACAATGCCATACTTTAAAACTCTATTTAATGTTATTTATAAACATTTTATATTGTTATGAAGTTTTGGCAAACATCTTCTAAATGACTTTATAATGCTATGTTTTGTGGTCATTCTATAATTTCCCCTAATTATTCTCCTTACCAGCTATTTAGATTATTTAAAATATTTAAAATATTTATCACCAACTACAAGAAAAAAATTTTGGTCATAAACCTTTTCTCATAGGCCAAAAAATTTACTCAGGATATCCCGGAGGCAGAAAAGATCTTTGCAAATGATGTATCAAAGGGTTAGTATCCAAAATCTATAAAGAATTTATCAAACTCAACACCCAAAAGACAAATAATCCAGTGAAGAAATGGGCAAAAGACATCCAGATGGTTAACAGACACATGAAAAGATGCTCAACATCACTCATCATCAGGGAAATACAAATCAAAACCATGATGAGATACCACCTCATACCTGTCAGAATGGTTAGAATTAACAACTCAGACAACAACAGATGCTGGCAAGGATGTGGAGAAAGAGGAACCCTTTTGCACTGCTAATGGGAATGGAAACTGGTGCAGCCACTTTGGAAAACAATATGGAGGTTCCTCAAAAAATTAAAAATAGAACTACCCTATGACCCAGCAATTGCACTACTAGGTATTTATCCAAAGGATACAGGTGTGCTGTTTCGAAGGGACACATGCACCCCAATGTTTATAGCAGCACTATAGACAATAGTCAAAGTATGGAAAGAGCCCAAATGTCCAGATGAATGGATAAAGAAGATGTGGTATATATACACAATGGAGTATTACTCGGCAATCAAAAACAGTGAAATCTTGCCATTTGCAACAACATGGATGGAACTTGAGTGTATTATGCTAAGTGAAATTGGTCAGTAAGAGAAAGACAATTATCGTATGACTTTACTCATATGTGGAAGTTAAGGTACAAAACAGATGAACATAAGGGAAGAGAAGCAAAAATAATATAAAAACAGGGAGGGGAACAAAATATAAGAGACTTTTAAATATAGAGAACTGAGGGTTGCTGGAGGGGGTTCTGGGTCAGGGGTGGGCTGAATGGGCAAGGGGAATTAAGGAAGACACTTGTTGGGATGAGCACTGGACATTATACGTAGGGGATGAATCACTGGATTCTACTGCTGAAATCATTATTGCACTATATGCTAACTAACTTGGATGTAAATGTAAAAAAAGAATATCCCAGAGGCAGAAGTTCTAAATCAAAGAGTGTGCCTGTATATCTTTAAGATTCCTGATACATCCTCACCAAACTGCTTTACAAACAGTTATAACAATGCATACACTCACCAATGACATAGAAGAATGCCATTTCTTCAGACTCTTGTAAGCAGACTATTATAATTAAAAAACAAAACAAAACAAAACAGTATCTGGCATGCAAAAATAAAGACTATTTTAATGTGTACACTTTCTAACAAGGTTAACATTTTTAATGGGTTTTTTGTTGTTGCTGTTCAGCTTTATTTTCCTTTGACAAATTATAGGACATTTTTCTTTTGAAGTAAGAAAAAAATCCCCTGGTAAAAAAGTGACAGAGATAAAAAAAACGTATCACAAATCTCATAAAAAATGGATATATAGGGGTTTGCCTACTAAATGTTTACTTGTTTATAACTAAAGATGTGTATAATAGAAAATTTTAAGGAAATAGAAATTTAATATAAGAAAAGATAAAAATGCCTGAGTTTTATACCTAAAAGCAAAAATACCTGAGGTAAAGATTTTCTTTTAAGGTCATTATCAAGAGATAATGACATTAAATCTTCAATACTGTTAGAGTGTCTTACTTAATGTTAGCATTTAAATAGTTTAAATAGTCTCCAAGCTCTGGAGGCACTTCCTTCAGGTAAATGGGAGAGTGTGATCCATACGTTTACATGCTTGTTGCCATATTACCGTGTGCAGATAATTCTGGCCCAGCTACTACAACAAGGAGAGTAGCACCCTACACATTTTGTGGAAAAACACTGGACTCTTAAATAAAAAACTGTTACAAAAAGAATATAGGTCCGAGAAATAAAGGACATGTCCTGAGAGTAACTGAAATTCTTATTTTGTTCTACTGTACTTTATGTCAGATATTTAAATTTTAAATACAAAAAATGATACATTTCCTGGGAAAATTTTGAATACATTATCACGAGTCACAATTAAATGGCGAAAACTAGAAGATGACACGCAAGTAGTTATGCTAAAGTCATGGGATTGCAGACAATTTTTATTTCCAAATTTTCTCCCATACTTTCACAACATTCAAAATAAAATGTTACAGACAATAAAAAGAAATTAACTCTTATTATAGCACATATAACAGTCACAGAAAATACGGACTTTTGTAAATGATTAGAAAACATGTATATTTTTCTTTGTGCTAAAATTCCAAAAAGCATCCCAAACAGGGTAGCAATCATTTCTCCATCTTTAAATAATGTTATTTTACCAAAACAATTTTATGAGCTGCTGAGACCTTCTGATTAACTAGAAATGCCTCTCACCTTACACATGCCATAGTCAGTCAGTTTGATATGTCCTTCTGAGTCCAGCAATACATTGTCCAATTTCAAATCTCTATAAATTATCCCTCGTTCATGAAGATAATTTAATGCTAGACTGATTTCTGCAGAGTAAAATCTAAAAAGAAAAATAACTCATTTGATTCAAATTTCGGAATTGTGGTAAGTTTCTAGAAGAGGTTATTTAAGTCCTATCCCCATCTGCAAATGAAAACACCAAAATCGTGTCAAAAGATTTTTTTCTCCCTATGTTTTTAGAAATGACACCAAAACACAAACTGAAGTACACTTTAAAATATCTTAAGGGTGCCTGGGTGGCTCAGGTCACTGAGTGTCTGACTTCAGCTCAGGTCATGATCTCGTGGTTCGTGGATTCGAGCTCCCTATCAGGCTCTGTGCTGACAGCATAGAGCTTGCTTGGGATTCTCTCTCCTCTCTCTGTGCCCATCCCCTGCTCGAGCATGCGCGCATGTGCGTGCACTCTCTCGCACATGCTTGCTCTCTCAAAATAAATAAACTTTTAAAAAATTAAAAAGAAATAAAGAAAAAAATACCTGAGCCCAAAACACTATTACAGAAGTTCCAGTCTACATTGAACTCATACTTTTCAAAAAATTATTAATTTGAAAGTCTCAAACAGAAGTTCTTAATCTGGGTCCTTCCATAGACTTCAGACAGTCCACACTGCTACAACCAGAGGCTCAGTTGTGCGTACGTGTACATCTACATCTCCTCCCTCTACAGAGTTTCCATAGCTTCTATCACTTCTCTAAGAGACAAATGATCTCTCCAAATGCTAAGAATCATTGATTGGTCTAGAATAAAAAAAAAAAAAAATACTAAAAGTTTAACTCAAACTATAAAATGCATACCAAAATTCTAGAAAATGAATTATCCTATAACCATACCATTTAGCATCAAAGAGAGGGTTTTTTAAAAACTGCCACTAACTCATTGGCGATAACCAGAACTTTTGACCTGAACAATGAGAATAAAACACTCAAGTTGGTTTATTGCTACTTTGGGGAATGTTATCATGATCATGTTTGGAGGTACATAACACAAACCTTCTCAGTTACTTAATTCTATGAATAGAGAACCTGAGCCCTTATTTTGTACTTTGGTTCCCAGAAAAGCACAAAACCAGAACTGACACTTTAATACGTAAAAACTACTTTCCCCATGTCCAGCTGAACAAACAAGGAACAAATACAGGCTCTGGTCACAATTAGAAATGTCATTTGTGGCTCTGCTATGAAGGGCAACCATTTAATAAAGACTAAATAAATGAACATACAGGAAATTAAAACAAAACACAGTTTGGTCTGAGATTAGATTAGTACAATTTCTACCTTTTTATAAAATTGAAGGATAGTATCTCTTTTTGATAAGAAATAATCAATGTATTAGCAAGATTTCCACTAAACTGGGGCACCTGGGTGGCTCAGTTGGTTAAGCGTCCGACTTTGGCTCATGTCATGGTCTCACTGTTTGTGAGTTCGAGCCCTGCATCAGGCTTTGTGCTGACAGCTCAGAGGCTGGAGCCTGCTTCAGATTCTGTGTCTCCCTCTCTCTCTCTGACCCTCCCCCACTTGCACTCTTTGTCTCTCTCTCTCTCTCTCTCAAAAATAAACACTAAAAAATAAAAAAATTAAAAAAAAAAAGATTTCCACTAAGTACTTACAAAAATAAAATCTTTAACCTTTGTTACACGCATATACAAACTCATACGCCTCATCTTTTGCGGGGCACAACAGGGTGAGAATTATTGCTAATTATGAGTACAAAACAAAACAAATCATGGCACTGATGAATTAAACTTCTCCAAGGCCATGATCCTTCCCTACCTAATTCCTCCAACATATAAGCAATTTACAATCTTATATAATGATGTCAAATTAAGGACAGAAAATAAACAAATAAATAAATAATATTTAATGATCTTTTCTTATTCATCAACATGTATGAGATCAGAGAAAAAAAAGCCAAAGGCAGAACAATTCAGAAATTGTAATTACAGGAAGAATAGTCAGAATTACATAAAACCTTAAGAGGAATTGTTTTATTACTCTCAAGCATATACAAATAATAAGTGTAAATCCATCAATTATTTCAATGGTGGATGTTGAATAGATAAAATAATTGGGTTTAGTAAACTGAAGGCTTCCCCTTGAATAGTTTTTATACTTTTCAATTACTTACGTTAATATATGTAAATACATAATGTTACACATGTTATAATATAAACTTTTACCTTAGCCTCTATATGACTTCCAAAAAATTAACTAGTATCAAAATAAGTGATTTATCTACCCTTTCAAACACTGGCACATAAAAAGTCCCATAGCATCCCCTACCCACGACCCCAGACAAAAATCCAATGGTACCTGGCATGTTCTTCAGGAAGTTTTCTTTGTCGCTGCATATGAAACATTAGATCTCCTCCATTTACATACTCTATGACAAAGAACAATCTAAAACACAGAAGAGATAAGAAAAAAAAAAAACCCAAATGAACATAGGAAGGAAAAAAGAGAGGCAAACCAAGAAACAGACTCAACTATAGAGAACAAACTGATGGTTACTGGTGGGGAGGTGGATGGGGACGATGCGTTAAATGGGTGATGGGGATTAAGGAGGACACTTGTGATGAGCACTGGGTGTTATAGGTCAGTGATGACTCACTAAATTCTATACCTGAAACTAATATTACACTGTATGTGAATGAACTGGAATTTAAATGAAAACGTGGGAGAAACAAAATTAAAAAGAAAGAAAGAAAGAAAATTAGCAGGGCTTAACTCTAGGAACTTTACATGTCAGTGGGCTTAAAAAATAAAAATAAAAAAACACAGGAGAGAGCACATGACACCAAAATCCAAAACGAGGCAGTGTAACTTTGCATTTCTAAACACTATAGAGAGCAGTTACAACATAGAGAGCATTCTCCAGATTTATCCTGAACAAACACTCCAGGAATTTGGCGGAAACAAAGGGTAGGTGGAGAAGAAACCTGTTTAATCACGGAAGACACAAAAAAGTAAACCAGCATAACTGTGAGAACTGCTTCTTCCATTTGAAAGTAGTACCACTAGCAATCCAGAGCCTCTTACTCTCACCTCAACTTTGGCCCTTGCAAAACAAGTCTTATTTAACTGTCACTTAAGGTAAAGAAGTTAGGATTTCTCTCTCTAGTTAAACTCTAGGAAACTTTAAGTCCTAAAACTAGAATCTTGAAGATACTTAAAAAGTTAGATTTTTAGTGCCATAATTATGACCTGGTCTTTTTTTTTTTTTTTTTTTTTTTTTTTTTTTTTTTTTTGCCCAAAGCAGGAAATTTCCTACTGCTGATCCACCGTTAGACGGCTATCACTGATTGGAGTATGACTAGCAGGAAATTTTAAGCAGAGTACTCTTGTGTCCATCTCCATGTCTTCCGCTTCCGGCTTATAGTAGAAAGCAGTTTTCACTGTGTAATATACCAAAAGGTGTAGAGCCCAGGAATCATTCCATTATCTTTCAATCTTACCTGCTTTCTGTCTGAAAGCAAGAATGCAGCCCAACAAGAAAAGGATGATTAGATGCCTGCTCAAAAACATGCTTCTCTGTCTGTACCCAATCAATATCCTATTTCAAAATATGAAAGAAATCCATGTCAAACTGAATTATCATCAAAACTATGATAAATTTGTTCTTAGTAATTCAATTATCACAAATACAAGTAAGTAACTAACTACTACTGCTTCATGATAATCATGAAACAACAGCTTATATACAAAAACACCAATAAATCTTTCAGTATTATGAAACAGTCTAGAAAACTTCTACAAAGATCAAGTACTTTTCCTTGATAATAATATGGGTTGATTTTTATTTCTTAAAAATCTAGTAGTCATCAGATTACATTAAATATATCTTTTGTAATCTGTTTGAAGCATATATTTAGAAATGTAGACTGAAATGATAAGACAAAACATTGAGGTTTTCTCTGAAATAGTACACTTAAGCCAACTTAACAGTTCAGAAATGATAAAACATCATTGTGCTTACTTACCTCATCATCATTGACCAATTCTTTTTTCACAACTTTCATTGCATAAATACGATCTGTTTTTTTTAATCTCACCAATAATACTTTGGCATAACTTCCTCTGCCTATTACCCGAAGCAAATCAAAATCTTGAAGACCTAAACTGGATGAAGCTTTGCCACTTTCTCTGGTGTTCATTGCCTGTCGAGAACATTAATATCAAATAGTTATACCTGGAGGAATTTTGCATAATACATTATATTTCCAGTACCTGGTTAAGATGTTTTTTAAGTATTTTCTGATTTAAGTTCTTAATAATTCTTTTCTTATTCATTCCAAACGATATAATCTAACTACTCAAGGAAAGGATGAATTCATGAGTTGAGGTCAGAAGGGTACTGATAGGAACGGAGAGGGAGTTGAAATCTGAGAAATGTTAAAGGATGTCTTAAGATGTGATAACTTTGGGTATGAAGACAATGGAGATACGTGAATTAAAAAAATGACACTAACTTTGATGACTGGGAGACTGGAGGTAATACTGACAGAAAAACAAAGTGTGCACATAGGATAAGATTAACAGAGCTGTTGAGATAATGGGCTTGGTTTTTCATACTGAAGATACAAGATACAATGGGATTGCAAGATTAAAGAGTCCACTGGAAGCTTGATATATCAAATCTGGACTAATGAGCGGATATATTCAGAGATATTTTTGGAAGCTATAAACAGAAAATAAGCATGAGGCAGCTTAACTAATGGAAAACATTCTTTTCTACACAATACCAAGCTCTTTTGGAATGACAAAACCAGCCTTATAATCCATTTACAACTAGAAACTTGGGCTTCTGGTAATTTATAGACAAGACCGAAGATAATCTGTTTTAACACATCTGCAAAATCCTCCACATACAATCAACATGTACCCATAAGAATTAAGTATGAATTTTCTCAAGTGAAGAGTATCAAGAAAACAAAGAGCAAATTTTGAGAAAAGCTAGTAAGCACAAAAAAGAAAAAAAAAAGTATCATGAAAACTGAAGGAGAATGAGGTTTCAAGAGAAGGGTCACACAAAAATCTAGAAATAATAATCTGATGTGATAACAAGAATAAATAAAGAGGAGTTAAAGAAACCAGATTAGAGTAGATGAAGAAAGCATAGAATGGTAAGAAGGAAAGGTAATATACAGACTTTAAATGTGGTTAACTGGGGGCGCCTGGGTGGCTCAGTCGGTTGAGCATCCGACTTGGCTCAGGTCATGATCTCGCGGTTCGTGAGTTCGAGCCCCGCATCGGGCTCTGTGCTGATGGCTCAGAGCCTGGAGCTTGCTTCTGCTTCTATGTCTCCCTCTGCCCCTCCCCCACTCATGCTCTGTCTCTCTCTGTCTTAGAAATAAACATTAAAAAAAAAAATTAAATGTGGTTAACTGAAACTACAAAAGAGAATGAAATGGAACAAAAGCACAGTACCTTCGCAGAATCACTAACAAGACAGAAACCAGAAACTAGTGGTATGCCACCTTTAAAGGATCTAATAAAACAAACCCTGCTGATCTATAAAAATAGCCTTCAAAACAAAAGTGAAATACAAACATTTTCAGACAAACGCAAACTAAAGAAATACATCATTAGTACCTTCTCACTAAAGGAAATATTGAGTTTTTCAAGAAGAAAGATAATCTCATGCAGATAATATAAAATATAATAAAGGAGTATATATAATACAGGAATAAGGGAAATGGATAGCCAAAACAACATTGGCCATATACTGATAACTGTTTTATCTGGGTAATGGATACAGGGGCTTTGTTATACTACTCTGTTTACTTTTAATTGTGTTTGAAATTTTCCACAATAAAAAGGTGGGAATTTATTTATTTATTTATTCATTGTTTATTTTTGAGAGAGAAAGAGAAAGCACAAGCAAGGGAGAGGCAGAGAGAGAGGGAGAGACAGAATCCCAGGCAGGCTCCACGTTGTCAGTGCAGAGCCCAATCAATGCAGGGCTCGATCTCACAAACTGGGAGATCATGACATGAACTGAAATCAAGTCAGGTGCTTAACCAAATGAGCCCCCAGGTGCCCCAAAGTTGGGATTTTTTTAAAGGTAACTAGGAGTAAAACATAATATACCTATCAAATATTGGAAAGAGATGGAAAAAGGGGGAGGAATTGTGAACAAAATCTTTCTGGCCTGCAATATATAAAGTTGGAAAATTGAAGAGTTATAAACATAGGCATAACTAGAAATGATTAAAAAGAGCTGCCTCTCAGAAGTCAAAGTGGGAGTGGAAGGTGTGAAACATGATGAATCTTTTTTTTTCCCCTTAAGATTTATTTATTTATTTTGAGAGAAAGAGAGAGCCCAAGTGGGGAACGGGCAGAAAGAGTGGGGGGAGGGAGAGAGAGAATCCCAAGCAGGCTCTGTGCTGTCAGTGCAAAGCCCGACATGGGGCCTGAACCCACGAACCATGAGATCACAAACAGCTGAAATCAAGAGTTAGACACTTAACTGACTGAACCATTCAGGTGCCCCTAAGTCTTTTTCACTACAAGATATTTTTTAAAAAATATTATTTTAATTAAATATCTTTAACTAAAAACTTACTGCTTTAAAAGTTGATAAAACATTTAATAGAAAAAATAATAGTATTTAAGATGCTTAATCATTTATACTTGAAATAAACAACTAGCCCATAATATGGAAGGATCTACAATATATCTTAATAATACTACCAAGTATTCTAAACCTCACTCTTATATTAAATTAAAATTTTAATAATTTTTTAGATTATGCTGTCTTAAATAAAAATAAGTTACCCCTGTATGGTTATTAAATTTGATTTTCTCCTGTTAAAAAAATAAATAAAAGGATAAAGAAGTTATCCCACCAGATTTAATTTAAATGAAATTAGCAATTATTAGATTAAATCAGAATAAAACTCAAACATCATTAAAAATCATTCCTGCATTTTACCATTATGATTTAAAATCTAAGTAAGTTAATTTTCATATTTTTTAACTGTCAAGTCTTATTAAAAAGCTAATGATGTAATATACAATAAAACTAATTATCTTACCTCCTTTTCTTCACCAACTTGGTCCAAACTCTCATGACTTGAAGGATTATATGGAATTACTGAAAATCCAATCCCCCCCCACAAAAAAAAAAAAAGGAGAAAAACAATAGTACCCGTTAACTGAGCTTGACTTAAAGTGTTCTCGTGATTTAAGTTTCTATTTCAGAATAAGTTTTCATTATTTAATTTTATTTTTTTAAGTAGGCTTTACTCCCGGAGCAGAGCCCAACATGGGGTTTGAACTCACAACCCTGAGATCAAGACCTGAGCTGAGATCAAGAGTCAGATACTTGGGGCGCCTGGGTGGCTCAGTGGGTTAAGTGTCTGACTTTGGTTCAGGTCATGATCTCACGGTCTGTGAGTCCAAGCCCCCATCAGGCTCTGTGCTTACAGCTCAGAGCCTGGAGCCTGCTTTGGATTCTATGTCTCCCTCTCCCTTTACCCCTTCCCCCCCCCCCAAAAATAAATAAAATATAAAAAATTAATTAAAAAAAAGTCAGATGCTTGACCAACTGAGCCATCCAGGCACCCTCAAGTTTTCACTATTTAAAATGGAATATTTGTCCTACTAGTAACAAATTGTATGTATTTATGAGTCAACTCCTAATCTTTAATGAGAGTAGAGAACAAGAACCAATTAACAGCCAAGTATTGATTTTAACATATTTTTGTTTTTTTAAAAATATTTCTCCTCTTCACAAAGTAATCAATTCCTTCTACAAGGATGACTCCATAAACCTTAATTATTTTAGTATGACTAAGGCATAGAGAGAGGGGGCCTTTGGTTTTTACTCCTCACTTTCTTCATACTCCAAAACTGGACTACAGGTTTCTATTCCTTGGAACTACTTGGGGCAAAAAAAAAACAAAAACAAAAACAAAAACAAAAAACACCCATATTTCACAGATTGCATGAACAAGAGACTGTATTCTGTCCTTCCAGAAAAACTCCCTAATCTTCCTTTTCTTGACTCTTCTGAGATCAGTATGCTCTGTCCTGGTTAACAGCTCTCCAAATTTCCCAGATACATATTTAAGGTTCTGTATCTATTTGACATTGGAACTCACATGATCTTTTTTGAATTTTCTATACTACATCTCTATATCTTTTACATAATTTCTACATCTTAAATTTTTTTTTAATGTTTATTTATTTATTTTTCAGAGAGACAGGCAGAATGCGAGTGGGTTAGAGGCAGAGAGAGAAGGCGACACAAAATCCGAAGCAGGCTCCAGGCTCCGAGCTGTCAGCACAGAGCCCGACACGGGGCTCGAACTCATGAGCTGTGATATCATGACCTGAGCTGAAGTGGGATGCTCAACCGACTGAGCCACCCAGGCGCCCCCATAATTTCTACTTCTGATAATAAAGCTTTTAATAAAAACAGATCACCTGAACATAGTCAACGTGGCCCACAATATCAGTATGTTTTCATTACTGAAAAAACTAGGTTTGCTGAATTTTAAAAAGGTCTCAGAAGAAATTCACCTGAATTAGGGAAGAGTCATTTGTTGTAATTTACATAGTTGTCTTCTTAAAATGCCACAGGTATATGTTAAATATTGTGACCGATAACACCACCGCAAAATATGGTAACCTAACTTCTTTTGGCAACAACATAAATGTTTTTAAATTTAAGTTAAAGAGTTACCTAAAGAAGTCTTTAAATGATACTTTGTTGACGAACAATGGTTAAGTACCAGTGGGATTCTTACCTGTCTGTGCATGGTCTGAATGCATGGATGACTGATCCATGGGCATCATTGGTTCCTACAAACATTTCCAAAGATATAGTAATTTAGTGGGTTCTTTTTAAATCCCAATACCTCTATTAATTCAGAAACAACATTATTTTGATGAGACACAGCATATTAAAATTTAAGCTTGAAAGAATAATAACTTAATAAGTGAGAATTGTTTTTACTATATTTAATTTACTTTAATTTTATTATATGAAACCATGCAATATTCTTGTGAATGAGGTAACATTAGTCACATTTTACAGATAACAGAAGAAACAGAATACTAACTTCAGACCATCAATTAGCAATCAAATTAAACTTCTATATACTCTCATCTGTTTCTCTTCTACACTATTCTTCCTTTGAGCTCCATACATTCACTTTACATCTCTAACAAAAGAAGTCATTAGTACATACATTCCTTAGCTGAGTCCAGAGATGGACTTCAAAATGGTCTATAAACCTAAAATTTCATGGATTTTCCCATTTTTCGGAAGATTCTCAAAAGTGCCAATGATCCAAATAAGGAAAAGACATATCTTCTAGAAACTGACTTAACCCACTAACTGCCAATAACCTCAGGAAAAATGTTAAACTAAAGTGCTACTAATTCATTAATCTTGGATCCAGGTTTAATGAATACCAGCAAGAAAGGGTAAACTTGAGAAAGAACATTAAGTTATACAGTTATAGATTCTTTTTTTTAGATTTTTTTTTTTTTTAAAGTAATCTCTACACCCAACATGGGACTCATTTCAATCAAGAGTCACTTGCTCTACTGACTGAGCCTGACAGGCTCCCCTACACCATTGTAATTTTAAGCCTGTCTTAAAGACAGGCCTTTGGATTTTTCATTGTGTTTAGCATCCATCCTAAAATATCAATATAATCACTAATCCTGCCCCTTTCTTCCTACATTTATAAATGTACACAAGTCATTCCATCACCTAAGAATACTCAAGAATAACAACAGTACCCTAAATAATGTTCACAAATTTTGGCCTTTGTTTTTTTTCCCTTAAGATGGGATTTTCACCTCCCTAACTACAAACCCATTCCTGAGCTTATACGAACAAGCTAAATAATTCTGATAGCCAAGAGTCACTAATAATAACCTATTTTCACAATGTCCAAAGAAGGTATTATGAATAAACATGGTACACTCATTCTAGAAGGCAATTTAGAAAGATGTCTCCAGATCTCTTTAAAAATGCATATCCTTTAGGCCAGTAATTCTACTTCTGGATCCTTAAGGAAATAATAAGATTTATTTATCAGAAAGTTCATTATGATTTTCTTTACAGGGAAATTCAGAAAACAAGTCAAATGTTCAACCATAGGGAACACATTAAGTAAATCATGACACAGACATATAACAAAATATGCTAAAATTGATGAGGATATAGACAGACAGATATAGAAAGATGACCAAAATACATAGTTGAGTGAGAAAAATGGGTTGAAAACAGTATATATATGATCTCACTTTTGTTAAAAAGTATGTAAAAGAATGAGACCAAATCAAACATTATGCACATTCTGATGGATAAACACCCCACCTTCTATGAAGCAGTCTCAAAAACAACCCACAGAAACCAAAACCCAGAATCTAATTATAGGTTCAACTATAACATACAGAAAATAAAGAAGATGGGGAAACATTTTAAACATAACCATGGAGAAGCAAAGAGAGAAATTCTGCAACACTTTAAATGACAACATAATTTCTTCTACATTTAAATTTTAAGGGGGACAAAAGCAAGAGAGAGAAAGAGATGGAAGCATCAGTAAGTTAGAAAATATCTAGGACACATATCAATCAACTGCAAATATGGACTTCAGTTGGATCCTAATTCAGAATGAAAACTGTAAAAACAAAATTTTCACATTTATGAGGCAACTGAAATTTTGAACACTGCCTGGATGAGTATTTGATATAAGGAATTTGTTTTTCAGTTAGTTTTTAAAAGAGTTCTTATCTTTTAGATTTGTTTCAAAATTATATAGGATGACAGCAGGTCACTTATGGGGGGTGTATAGCTGAAATAATATCAATCATGAGTTGATACCCGTGGGAGCCAGATGATTGATATATGGAAGTTCATTATACTGTTATATCTACTCTTAAAATGTATTTAAAAGTTTTCCATTATTCTATATGAATACAATTATTAGATTATAGATTATTCTATATAGATTATTCTATATAGATTATTCTATAATCTATTCTAATAGATTATTCTACATCCATATAGAATGGAAAAATTTTAAATGTTTATGCATATAAATCTGCAAAGAAAAAGGTCTGGAAGAATATACACCAAGACAATTACCTTTAGATAGGACATTTCATGGGGCATTTTTATTTTTATATTTTTAATTTAACTTTTAATTTTTCAGTAGGCTTCATGCCCCATGCAGAGCCCAATGCAGGGCTTGAACTCACAATCCTGAGATCAAAACCTGAATGAGATCATGAGTCAGATGCTTAACCAACTGAGCCACCCAGGTGCCCCTCATGAGGGATTTGTATTTAATTTCTCTTTATTCATTTGTATCCTCTATTTATTCTATAACCAACATGTTTTAATTGCATATTTAAAGAAAAAGTGAAAATTAAATTTTTTAATTCAAAAACTCTCTACCTAGTAATCTCATACTTTAAATAGCAAACATGAAGCCTCTGATTATTCTTACCTGATCTCTGTTTGGTGTGGATGCTCCAGAACAACGGGAGCTACAAACTAATGAGTTTGGCTTAAAGAAGAGAAAAAAGTCTCTTAAATGGTTTTCCCTACCTCTTCCTAATTTAGACCAGATGATTTTGTAGCAAATTAAATAAAGAAGTTACCTATATACTACAAATTTGTAGTAACAATTCCAAAACTCACCATAGGTCAACTGGACTGTAAAGTTACATTCTGTAACAACACTGTTAAAACTGTGATTCCTTAGCACCTCCGTATTTTAGCCCTCTGTTCTAGTAGTGTTACTGAAAATGCTCTATTAAAAAGAGACAACTGTGTCTTACCGGTGGCATAGAATGCCGCCCACATTCAATTGTGACAAGTTTGTGGCACTTCTTATGAACCAGGAGTTTGCAGTTGATGCACTTATATCCCTGGCGTCCAAGTCCCCATATTCGGTCAGTGCAGATAGCACAGTGGGCACGCTGGAAAGAATAATTCAACAGTATTTTATTAACCAAAAGACAGTCGCAATTATTTGCCAACATTCTGCTCATAAAATAGTGAAAATAAGTGGCTTTCTTCTCTCAGTTCCCTTCATCATACATAACTTTTCCAAAGCTAGAATAGGAAAATTGAACAGAAAAGAGTTTTGTTTGCAAGAGTGAAATCTGCAAGCATGTTGTTTTCTAACTTCAAGAATTTTTAGTCTTCACATAAATTCAGAGTATTGAAAATAGTAAAAGTGAACTAAACTTGAAAACCATATGACAGAAAAAGCTATGCAAGGACTCCCAAGCAAACATAAACCTTCCAGAATGTTCAGAAGTCAAAGCAAAGCCCTGCTCTCTTAAAGATTAATACCTAAAGTAATTATTTCAAAGGTTTTCAAATATTAGTGCTACTGAGAAAAGGACCTTTGTAAACCTCAGGTGGTAGCTTTTATTTACATTAATGAATCCAGAACATGGCACTAGTTTTACAATGGAAATGGGATCCATATATTTGTAGTTATCAAGTGGAGTGAAAACATAGACTACTGGAAATGTCTTTCAAACCTTGGCTCTGCCACTTACTAGCTGTGTCATCTTGGGCAAGTTTCTTAATTGCCCCATACCTCAGTTTTTTCACCTATAAAATAGAAATATATAGTACCTATCTCACAAGTTGTTGTAAAGATTAAATGAGTTAATATGCGTCAAGCATTTGGAAAAGCACCTGGTACATAGTTAAAGCTAGGTCAGTGTTTTGCAATTATTATATTCAAAACTGAAAGTTAAAATTACAGCATTAACTGGTTTGCAAAATAAACTTTGCTTATTTTCTGGATGTTTGGAATTATACTTAAAAAGTCAACTTTCGGGGTACCTGGGCGGCTCAGCTGGTTAAGAATCTGACTCTTGATTTTGACCCAGGTCATGATCTCATGGTTCATCGGATCAAGCCCCACATCGGGCTCTGTGCTGACAGCACGGAGCCTGCTTGGAATAATCTGTCTCCCTCTCTCTCAGCCCCTCCTCCACAAACACATGCACACATGCTCTCTCTCGGTCTCTAAATAAATAAAACTTAAAAATAAATAAATAAAATAAAAAGCCAACTTTATTTTAGCTAGGATAACCACATAATTAATCATCCACTCTGGAGCAGTTTTAAGAAGGGAGAGGCTATTAAAAATTATCTCAAGGGGCGCCTGAGCGGCTCAGTCGGTTAAGCGCCGACTTCGGCTCAGGTCATGATCTCGCAGTTCGTGGGTTCGAGCTCCGCATCAGGCTCTGTGCTGACAGCTCAGAGACTGGAGCCTGCTTTAGATTCTGTGTCTCCCTCTCTCTCTGCCCCTCCCTTGCTCACACTGTCTCTCTTTCTCAAAAATAAATAAACATTTAAAAAAAAATTTTTTTAATTACCTGGAGATAACAGGGATACTGCCCTCGGGCAAACTGGGAATGTTGTCACCCTATTTACTCCTTTAAAAGGGAAAACGAGACTTTACAGTAGTGAGGGAAAAAATAGATATCTCAAATTATCAAACATTTAAAAAACTATGGTTTACCCGGTTAAAACGCTTGGCTTGAAAAGTGTGGCCATTTGCACAATAAAGCTTTCTCCAGCGGCGTGCACCTCTGCGGTAGATGGATTCTGAAGAGAGATAAAAAGTTAAAAAAAGAAAAAAGAAGAGCAAGTGTGAGTAAAGTCTTTTTATAATTAAGTCTGTGATTTTTTTCATGATATTCACTGCAAGAAAAAAAATATTTGGATAAAAACAAAGTGAAAAACTAAAATAGATGCATCGAGGAACTAAATGAAAACAAAGCCCATGGAGTAAAACTGTTCAAATAACCATTCGGGCTTTTGTGTTTTTTAATTTTCCCGCAACTTTTATTTTGAAAAATTTTAAGCCCACAGAGAATCGACAGAACAGAACAAGAAACACCTGCATCCTTCACACAGATTTACCAATTACTAACATTATGCCACCTTTGCTTTCTGTCCTCTACACCTGCTTTTTTTCTTGGAATCATTTAAAAGTAAGTTGCAGACATACCACTTCACCCTTAAACACCTAAATATCCACTGCCTTAGATTAAGGACGTTCCCCCTAATTCTGCTTAGGCACAATACCATTACCATGATTGAGAAAATCAACATTAATTCAATCGTCACCTAACATACAGCTCATAGGCAAACTCCCCTATTTGTCCTCGGAGTGTATTTCATAGCTTTCTTTTTCTCTCCAGGATCCAATCAAGATTTAAGCATTGCATTTGGTTGCTATACCTTTTTTGTCTCTTTAATGGATGCTGAAATATTCACAGTGCCGTATTTGTTGTTGAGTCTCCGTGATGTTGACTTTTTTTTTTTTTTTAACAGGGTCCAGTTGTCTTACGTTATGTCCCACATTCTGGATTTGTCTGTTTCCTCATTAGAATCAGTATTAAATACTCTTGGCAAAAATAATACATAGACGATATGTGTTGCTTATTGTATAACATTACGGGATAGACAAATGTCAGATTGCTGACTCCCACTTACTAGTGTTTCAGTCACTCCGTTAAAGGCAGTGATTCCTAGTTTTCTTCATTGTAAACGCACATTTTACTTTTCGTAGGTGTTCTATAAGGGACATTTTGCAGTTTCAGGAATATTATCTTCTCCAATAATCTTTTTTTTTTTTTTCACTTTTTTAATGTTTATTTTTTGAGTGTAAGAGAGAGAGAGGGAGAGAGAGAGAGAGAGGGTGGGGGGGGGGGGGAGGGGCAGAGAAAGAGGGAGACAATCTGAAGCAGCCTCCAAGCTCTGAGCTGTCAGCATAGAGCCCGATGCAGGACTCAAACTCAGACTGTGAGATCATGACCTGAGCCCAAGTCGAATGCTTTACTGACTCAGCCACCCAGGTGCTCCTCCAATAATCTTTAACCCAATAGTTTTTACAGTAATACTTTTTCTAAACAAATTAAGAGGTTCCAAAAGATCAAATCTAATCTACCTGTGTAATTTTGGTTAAATTGATCACTATTATATACATTGTCTATTAGTCATTAATAGTAATATTCCATAGTGATAGTTAATACTGTGGAAAGATTCCATTAGGTTTTTAAACTCATATTTTAAAGCAAATGTAGCACTGAATTTAAAATTAAGATAAAACAGACCAGTTGAAATGCTCTAAATTAGAAATCTAAAGATGGCATAATACAGAACCCTAAATATAAATGCTTTAATTTTTATTTATCTATTCTGTTAGGAGTAACCAAAGCAGAAAGTTTCTGTTCTGTTAATATCTTAACCTGAAATATCTTCAGAAGCTTTCATGAAACTACAACTCGATATACCTTAAATTTAAGCATATTAGTGTTGCCGAGGAATTAAAAGAGGCAAGAGACCATATTAATAGTGATTAATCTTCCTCCATGCTCTAGTTTAGTAACATTTATTATACTGGGGGAGAAGTGGTATCAAATCCCCACCAGCAAATTTTAAAGAGTTAATATGAGCATGAAATATAGTGAAAAGTTAGGAAATTATTACTTTATCTGGAAAGTGTGCTAAAGACCCATGATCGATTTGGAGATGGGACTCTGGAACCAAGACCTGCTACAATGGCAAGTCTTTCAAAAATGCAGACCGGACAAAGAACATAGCTGCCTCTCCAACAGCTGTGTAAAGGAAGCCTACACTGGCTTTGGTCCATCCACCACTGGAACTCCAGCAAAATATTCTCAGCTGAACCCAAACCTAAATTTTTCACTAGAGCTTCAAGGCTCTACCTACTTCCTTATATTTCTCCATCTTCCTATATATATTACACGGCCCCCAATCAACTCTGTATACAAACACTCATAGCTGTTTAATTTTCCTTCTCACCAGGTTGCATGAAGAGTCACAGAGCTGAAAGTTTAGAACTCTTTCATTTAATTCAAAGGAAAACATTTACTACTTTTCTCTCTAAAGTCATGGATATGTGCAGAAACCACAAATGAAAATGAGTAGTATCCACAAGTAATAATACATTACACTGGATATCAAAGGCAATAACTACTGACTGTATGTAAGTGTGTATATATACAAACTTTCAATTCCTCTCACTAATGGGAACCATCAGCTTGGACACTCAAAAGAAAATCCCTAACAATTTCTAACTACACAAGTTCAAGTATTCAGAGATGAAGCATCTTGTTACTTTCAAATGGTACACCAAAAAAATAAAAATAAAACAAGCATGTTTCTTATGTATATACATCTCTGTCTATGTGTGAACACATACAGATGCAGATATACAGGAAACATAGAAAATCAGTGAATGGAGGCAAAAGATACCTTTGTATCTTTGTTTTCAATGTTTCAACTTCTCCACAAGTTTGAAAATTTCAAAAATTAAAAACCAGGATGAAACATGACTTAAAATTAACTTAATTTTCTCTTCAAACATGCAACAGACACTTATGTCAGTAACTTGTAACTAAGAACTGCCTGATTGTGATCTGGCAAAAGTAGAGTTTAGGCAGTTGCTAAGATATACTAAATTAGACTGAAGAATGGAAAGGAAATCAAACGGACTAAAAGTTCTATTTCTGATTTCTTTTCACTTGTGCCACTGTACCATAAATAACTCTATTCTCAAAAATATGAAGTATATATACACACTCACTGTCTTCTCCTGGACAGGGCATTCCAGGACGTTCTGGTACACAAGGGAAGACTGAAAGAAAATAAACTAAAATTAATACAGCATATTGAAAACACACAAATTACATAGAATGTCAAATTCTAATATCAAAAACGTTGACCCAAATTTCAACCTTACCCTCTCTTGACATAAGATACGTAGCATATGGTCAATATTTTTTCAAGGGATCCATTTTACCAGGGCTATATGAAGAAGTTTTTATGAAAGTGAACATCCAAAAACAAATGCATTAGAAGCTCAAATTATTCATTCTACTCCCTATTAACATTACTAATTGATTCTTTTGTCCTTAGAGAAATTAACTATTTCCTTAAATCTCTGTTGTAGTGTAAAGTTTGCTACAATGAAGAATTAAAATTAAATTACAAGGGGCGCCTGGGTGGCTCAGTCGGTTGAGCGTCCGACTTCAGCTCAGGTCACGATCTCACGGTCCGTGAGTTCGAGCCCTGCGTTGGGCTCTGGGCTGATGGCTCAGAGCCTGGAGCCTGCTTCCGATTCTGTGTCTCCCTCTCTCTCTGCCCCTCCCCCGTTCATGCTCTGTCTCTCTCTGTCTCAAAAATAAATAAACGTAAAAAAAAAAAAAATTAAATTACAAAAATGTATACAAATATGAACATAAACCATTACAGTTTTTAAAAGATGTATACTAAATTTAAGAATAAGTTCATAAGATTAACATGTACCCAAATCCAACAAAATATAAGTTTTATCTTATAAACTGTAAATTTATAAACATGATAATTCAGGCCATTTTTATAAAGAGACAGAATATAAAGACATAGTATATTTATGAACTAGACAACCAGCTGTAGTCTGTGATGTACAGAAGGACATGGCTTAATAAAGAATATAGAGTATGGGAAGCACAGTTGCTAACATATTCTTAAAAGTTGAAATATAAGCCAACTTCTAAAAACAGATATGTGATATAGGGTAAAAATAACGAAAGTGGGGTGCCTGGGTGGCTCACTTGGCTAAGCGTCTGACTCTTGATTTCGGCTCAGGTCATGATCTCACGGTCATGAGATCGAACCCTGTGTCGGACTCTGTGCTGCATGTGGAGCCTGCTTAAGATTCTCTCTCCCCCTCCCCTGCTTGTGCGTGCTCTCTCTTTCAGAAAACCAAACAAAACTTAAACTATTTAATACTATTGATCAGTCACTTCTTTAAACACTCACTGCAGTTTTATTCTAAAAAGAGATGACCCCCAAAATGGATGACTTACTAAAATTCTGCTAGGATCTCGACAAATTAGACTATGGATCCCTTTGGAAGTCACTATGTCAAATTCTGAAGACAGAAGAATATCAAACTACTCACTTTTGAAAAACACACTGTAAAGAAAAGTATATGGGAATAATAACAAGGTGTTGACTCATTATACTTATGGGAGATTCATGTTTGTTTTGAGTTTTAAAGAGTTCCCTAGGTCTGGCCTGCAAAAGCTCCTAAAAATGTTTTATGAAATATCGCCAACGAATTGCAATTAAATGTGCCATATTAAGTGGGTTCTACAGTACATAAAAAATTTGAGGGGTAGCACAGTAGAATGAAAAGAACATAGATTTGGAACCAGAAGACCTAGATTCTATAACTAGGTCTACAGTGCACCAGTTACATGATGGCTGAGTTTTGTCTCTTCTTCTGTACCACAATCCGACTTGCAGGCTTGCAGAAAACTACGTAATCTCTATAACTATGTAAATAGTTTCACTGTTAACCTTCAAATAAAAGAAAGGACATTTAAGATACCTTCTCTTTGGAGATCATTATTTGCATACATTACAAAACTGCAAGGGAATGACTTAGGAGAATTCCAGTGGGCACTCAATTTTAAATTCTATCCTACACTTTGCTGTGAAAAACTGAGAGATATTCAGTGTAATATCCAAGAAGGCAAACCCAAATAACAAATTTCCCAAGATTATAAGGTGATTTTATTTTCTCTAGCATTTGAGAGACTAAATCTGAACAATTACATAGCAATGAGAGATAGAGATTAAGAAAATGACATCATGATGATGTTTTAAAATGGACAAGAATACAGGGTTATTAAAAAAAAAAATACAGCTCTAGAAGAGTAAGAAATGACTACTCCTTTACCATGAATCAGGAGTTCAGAATCCTTGTTTAGCTCATAAAGCCTAAAGGCTTCTTCTAACTCCAACTGAGATGATACTGTACACGGGTCTCCTAAAAAATATAAAAAGTAAAGTAAAGCAAAGCTCACTTTTTAAATCCTCTAAAATGTGATGTTTAGTAAACAATTTCCATTACATAAAATCTTGAGCAAAAACATAATTTCCAGTACATAAAATCTTGAGGAAAAACAATTACATACATACATAAAGTAATATTTGACAAGTCTTTAGATACTTAAAATTTTAGCCAATTCTATTCTCTAAAGTAGCTACATAACTTCCATTTCTATTTCCCAAAAATATTACATGAAATTCATAGATACCAAATTTGATACATATAAGCCATTTAATTCTCAATAACATATAAAGTATACGCAAAATATAGCAAACACAATCCACCCCGACCACATTTGGATTGTCACTACAGTATGACTAACTGCCAGGGACAAGTTTTCTGTTACCTATCTCTCTAGAGGAGGAAGTGAAAGTGGTTTCACTGCCACAATATGGTCAGTTAGAGGTCTCCATGTAATCATTCTGCCAAATTTTTCCTTCACCTGAGAGCCTGCTCAAGAGGCTCACAGAAAGGAAGCACAGCTACTAAGTACTCTGGACTGAACAGCAGTCCAATCTGAACTGCTTTTAAATGTAAACACATCATTTTAGTAAATGGACACACAGAAAGACTAAGGAAGAAACACCTTCCTAGTCAACCAGCCAAAGAACTGAGTCACCCTGGCAAAGACTGAGATGGCACATCTCCCTGAATGATGGCATTCCTCAATGAAAAAGTAATTAGATCACAATTGGGGCCCGAGCTGGGTCCTCCACACTGCAATGCTTCTGCTCATTCCTGTGGTCACACCAAATGTTACCACACACAAGATGCCACCGGCCCTATCCAAACCTCAGTCACTCTCAGTAGAGAACTATGTCTATTACTCACAAGAGAAAAATGAAGCCATCTCCTTTCCTCCAGTCTCAAAGAAATGAGTGCCTCTGTACCTTTCTCCAACTTGGCGATTCCCTTACTGAATCTCTTCCTTTTACCTTCCTGTGGGCCTTATCCCATTAGCCCTTTCAGTTCCATTTGCATTTTTTCTTTCCTTCCACTAGCTCTTCTCCGGCACAGGCATGTTTGAGTCCCCCTCTCAACAATCTCCCTCACACTCGGGTTGCCATTCCATTGTAGCCACACCCTCAAGAGCAAACCCTAGACTGAAACTGGAGGGGGTGGGTGAGAAGAAGGGGAAAAATATAGGGTAGGGCTTTTGATCTTTGACTTCTTACTTTGCTTTTGTACTTTTTAAATCACGGGTTTACAATACTTTAGATTTATTAGAAACAACTTTTTAAAATTTATTTATTTTGAGAGAGCGAGAGAGCGAAAGCCAGAGAGCGAGAGAGCAAGCACATGTGCACGCAAGCAGGAGAGGGGCAGAGAGAGGGGGAGAATCCCAAGCAGGCTCTGCATTGTCAGCACAGAGTCTGACGCAGGGCTCCATCTCACAGGCTGTGAGATCATGACTGCGCCGAAATCAAGACTCAGATGCTTAACCGACTGAGCCACCCAGGCACCTCTGGAAGTAACTTTTCTGAGGTGCCTGCTGACTCAGTCAGTTAAGCGTCCGACTTCAGCTCAGGTCATGATCTTGTGGTTCAGGAATTCGAGCCCCGCGTCAGGCTCTGTGCTGACAGCTGAGAGCCTGGGACCTGCTTCAGATTCTGTGTCTCCCTCTCTCTGCCCCTCCCGCCGCTTGTGCTCACTCTCTCTCTGTCTCTCTCTCAAAAATAAACATTAAAAAATTTTTTAGAAATAACTTCTCTTAATATTCAGAGTGACCCCACCCTGCTTTCTCCATGTTCCTGTCCTCCATGAATTTCTCAAAATTCTGCTATCAGGTTTTAGTCCAAACACTCTACTAAAACTGCTATATCCAAGGTCATGAAAAGAGCTGCTAAAACCAATAGCAACTTTCCTGTCTTTATTCTAATTGATCTCTCTATAGCATCTAACAAAGTTCCCTACTAACCATCTATAGGATGGAACTGCATCTAGGTTTCTGAAACACCATTCCCCTGGTTTACCAACTCTATTTTAACTTTTCATTTTGGAAATCTTCAAACATGTTACCAAATTTTGCTTCCTCCTACATACCCACTCACTTATTCCCTTCCACCATGGCATTGTGAACAAATCCTTATAAGTCTAGATTAAAATTCCTTAATATGATCACAATATCATTATACACCTATGAAAACTAACAAAAATTCACAATAAAATATCCAAACATGACCGTATGCAAAAGAATAAAGTTGGACTTCTATCTTACACCATTAACAAAAATTAACTCAAACCTGATCAAAGACTTAAATGCAAGAGTGAAAAGTACAAAACTCATGGAAGAAAACATAGGGAGAAAGCTTTATGACACTGGATTTGGCAATGATTTCTTGGCTATGACACCAAAAGCAAGGCAAGGAAAAAACAAATGACCATTTCTCCAAAGAAGATACACAAATGGTCAATGAGCACATGAAAAGATGTTCAGTATCACTCATCATTAAGCTAATCAACAAGACACCACCTCATTGTGATGAGGTTACACAGAGAGGGAGAACCAACTAGGCCAGTATCCCAGATGAGCCTCTACGTCACTCCAGACCCAGCTGCCATATGATTGCCACTGCATGAGAGACCTCATGTGAGACTAGCACAGCCAGTCAACTGAGACCAGTGTGAGAGATTACGAAATAAAGTGGTGGGACTGGGGCGCCTGGTGGCTCAGTCAGCTAAGCATCTGACTCCTGATTTCTGCTTAGGTAACAATGTCACAGTTCCTGGGTTCAAGCCCTGTGTCGGGCTCCGTGCTGGGCATGTAGCCTGCTTAAGATTCTTTCTCTTTCTTTCTCTCTCTCTCTCTCTCTCACAAAAAAAAAAAAAAAAAATCACTAAAAATAAATAAATAAATAAAGTGGTGGGTTTTTTAAAGCTACTAGGCTTTGAAGTGATTTGTTATGTAACAAACACCTTACTACCATCTTTCAATTTGAATCCTGAAATCCTGTGAATCTTACAAGACCCAGGACAAATAAATGCCTCTTCTGAACAGCCTTACCTAAAGGGGATAATATTTCACATTTTATGAAAAGCCTAAAGATAACCTAATTTTTAATAATTATCTTATTGAGATACAATTCTCATAGCATTCAATTTACCTAGCTGAAGTGTATAATGGTCGTCTGTTCACAGAGCTGTCAACTCTCGATATAATCAATTTTAGAACATTTTCATTGTCTCCTCAAAAAAGCTCCTTTCCCATTAGCAGTCAGTCCCCATTTCCCCCCCACCCTCTCCTCCTACTGCCAGACCTAGGCAACCTATTTTCAGTATCTAAGATTTGCCTTTTCAGGACATTTCATAAATGGAATCACATAATACGTGGTTTTTTATGTCTGTCTTTGTTCACTTGGAATGTTTTCAAGGTTCATCCATGTTGTAACATGTATCAGTACTTCAGTCCTTTTTTATTAGTGAATAGTAAATATTCTTGAAATGAATTTTTTCCTATGTTTGAATAACTTCTCATGATACTTCTCATGATAATTGATTGGTTTAAAGTGTGCCCATTTAAAATTTTGACAATTATTCCAAAATTTGGAATGACAGTAACTGCAAAAAGGTTATCATAAATGCAGTCAACTAAGTATCTATCCTAAGATCCTACAAGTATTCATTAAATTTTAAATATCTTCTAATCTGACAGGTGAAAATGCCTTCTTTTAAAATCTTTGTTTCGTTAATTGTTAGTAATTTCTGAGTTTTGTCATTTATAAATTTTTTTAATGTTTATTTAATTTTGAGAGAGAGAGACAGAGTGTGAGTGTGGGGGGGAGGGGGCAGAAAAAGATGGAGACACAGAATCCGAAGCAGGCTCCAGGCTCTGAGCTTTTAGCACAGAGCCCAACATGGGCCCGAACTAAAGAGCCGTGAGATCATGACCTGAGGCAAAGTCGGACACTTAAATGACTGAGCCACCCAGGCACCCCCTGTATTTTTGTCATTCATGAATTAGCTATCTAGACCCCCTTAAGTAGATTTTTCATCTATTTCTTTTTGACCTAATTATTTTATATTAGAGATAACAATCCTCTGTAAATGTTACAAACATTTTCTGTCAGTTGTTACTACTCTTATATATGTGATTATGGTATTTTTTGACATACAAAATTAGGAAAAATCTTCCCTCTTTACAGTTCCTTTGCCAGAATTTTCCTGTTTATTTTTCCAGATAAAATTGTCAGTTTTAAAAACACCCTATTAGAAATTTTTTGGGGGGTGGGGCACCTGGGTGGCTCAGTCGGTTGGGCGGCCGACTTCGGCTCAGGTCATGATCTCGCGGTCTTGTGAGTTCGAGCCCCGCATCGGGCTCTGTGCTGACAGCTCAAAGCCTGGAGCCTGTTTCAGATTCTGTGTCTCCCTCTCTCTCTGACCCTCCCCCGTTCATGCTCTGTCTCTCTCTGTCTCAAAAATAAATAAACGTTAAAAAAAAAAAAAAAGAAATGAAAAAAAAAAGAATAGAAATTTTTTGGAGGTCGTGCTCTTTACGGATTGATCTGTAGGGAGCTCTCATTTTACATGACGCTTCTTCCTCACCCCATTCATCCACAGTTTTGCTTATGGCATCCAGTTGTTTCTGTTTCAGTTTTCTTTATATGGTTTCTACACATTTCTTTAAAGTTTATTCCTAGACTGAACCTTCAGTCGGTTAAGCATCCCACTGTGGCTTAGGTCATGATCTCACAGTTCATGGGTTTGACACCCACGTCTGTGCTGGCAGCTCAGAGCCTAGAGCCTGCTTCAGGTTCAAATAAATAAACATTAAAAAAAAAAAATGAAAGTTTATTCCTAGATTTAAAAACAAAATTTACGTTGTGACTACAGATGAAATCTTTTCTTCCAATACACTTTCTGGTTTGAGTATTATCTACATAAAAGAAAGATCGGTGCTCTCATTTGCTCACTTTATAACTTGGTGTTATAGGCGTCTTCGAGTGGCTAGATGAAAAACAGAGAGGTCAAAATGACCCAACCATGTTACACAGATAAACCATTTTTGGATCAGCGCTCAATATACTGACAATAACAAGTACTGGTGAGGATGCAGAGAAACTGGGATCAATCCTCATATGCTACTGGTGGGAATGTAAAATGGTGCTGCCACTTCAGCCAACACAATGGGGGCTCCTTAAAAGATGGAACATAGTTATCAGATGACTTAGCAGTTCCAGTCTTGGTAGCTATCAAAGAGAAATGAAAACCTATGTCCACACAAAAAGCTGAAACCAAATGTTCACTCCAGTTGTAACAGCCAAAAAGTGAAAAAAAACCCCAAATGTCCATCAAAATTGAGTAAGTATGGATATGACATGTCTAAATTAGGCAAGTGTATAGAAACACGAAGTAGATTAGTGGTTACCTTGATCTAAGGGCTGTGGAGGGTAAAGAACCTAGAGGGAAATAGGTAGTGAATGTTAATGATCACGGGGTTTATGTTTTGGGTGACAAAATGTTTTGAAATCGATCACAGTGATGGTTGCACAACTCTGTGAATATAGTAAAAACCACTGAATTATACACTTTAAGTAATAAGTTATATCTCAGTGCAACTGTTTTAGAAAAAAATGTTTACTGCAGCATTTTTATAAAAGTGAGTCTGATAACAAAGTAACAGTCTAGTCCAAAAACAAAGTCTGTCTTTGCTTGCCTCAAAGAAATAAACACACAGACTCACTTTTTTAGTACGCAAATTTCTCCCATTTTGCCACATTTATGAAAGTGAAAGGCAATATAATTACATTTCATTTTTGACATTGCTTTAAAAAAACTTTTGTTTCTACAGAAGATTTAAGTGTAAGCCAAAAATAAAAAAGCAGTATAAAAATAATGAGAATTTCACACATCAATAAGTGTGTAAATTATTCTTTCAGTTAGACAAATAAGCCAGTTGACTAAATTAATTCTAAATAATGAAATATTCAAAGAATTCTAGAGATAGGAGTCTGAAATTTAATTAACACTTCATTTACAACTCCCCAGGTGAGGAAACTAAATACATTTTAAATACATTTAAGCTCACCTCAGATTGTGTTTAAACAATAAGAAATATATGTATGTCATTCATATGTATATAGATGTGTGTATATATATTTATCTCTCTCTACAGAGGGCTATTACCTATATTGTGAGGATGGTGGGAAAACTAAAGATCATATTTTTAAAGTTAACTCATAGTACGCTTGGTCCATTATACATGTGACCTTTATTATTGCACTTTGATTAAATGCCATGAATGGAATTAACTATTGTTAAAAGTATCATTATAACCAGGGGCGCCTGGGCATCTTGGTCAGTTGGGCATCTAACTCTTGATTTTGGCTTAGGTCACGATCTCAGGGTTGTGGGACTGAGCCCCGCATTGGGCTCTGCGCTGGCCATGGAGCCTGCCTGAGATTCTCTCTCCCTCTCCCTTTGTCCCTTCTACTCTTGTACATGCTCTCTCTAAAAAACAAAAAATTAAAAATTAAAATAAAGAAAGTATCATTATAACCATATTTTAAAAAATCAATCTTTTCCTTCTGCTAGACATTGTCTTTTTGCCAGACCGATACCTGCCTGCTGTTCGTTGAAACCTAGACCATGTAAAGTACCTGTATGCAGTATTTACCTAGAGATCGACACTTTTGAATAATCACAAGGAAGTGTGAAAATAGGAGTTAATTACTGATATTATGTATATCCAAATCTATTTTATTTTTATTGGACTGAATGTCTGTGGTTCAAGTATTACCTTTTTGGGCCAACTGTTTAATGCCTGATAAAGCAGGGCACATAACTCAGAAGCAAAACATTCCGTGAAGAATCATCATGAAAGAAAAGACAGGAGGAAAAGCTATTTCTGAAAGCCTACTCTATTACTAAAGTACATATTCATATCCTAAAACAGGCATACAGCCAGAATGAGATCTGCTCAGATCAATGAATTTCAAGGTAATAAGATCTGTATATTATAACCAGCAGATCAAGTCTTTTTTTCAATGCATCTACATGTTCTTTTCACCTATAGAAAGAACCAAATTAGGGCACTGGACCTCAAGTATTTAATAAATATGCAAGGTTCAATTATTTACAAAATAACCTGAGAAGACGCAGAACTTAAAACATACTTATGTTAGGTATCTCAGCATATGACTCAGTTCAGTGCCCCACACTTGAAAGAATCTACACAGCATAAAACCAAGGTTGGCCACCTTTAACATTTGCCTGAGATAGCATCACAATGCTCCTCTCCCTGATGTTTGAGTCTGCCATAGATTTAGACTCATTCTGTTCCCACCGGACCTTCTTTCTGCTGCCATTCCACCTCTGGATACTGGGTTCAGAATACTACATACCACTTGTGAAAGTCCATGTATTCCCTGCTTTGAAGGGTTGCGTTGCTTAAAACATAGATTTGCAAAAATTTTTCAAGAATGCTACAGTGTTTAGGTGGTCATCCTTTCAATATTAAGCCCAATCACAACAGTAATGGATTTCTGGTTTCTTCCTTTTTTCTAGGAGGCAGAAATCAGTGGTTACAGAAGCATATGCCATCCTATCAAGCTGCCCATCTTCAACTTCCACTTCTGGAGATGATGGAAGTAACAAGAACTGATTTAACCCTCTACCTAAAACACAAAAAAACTATACAAAACAAGTGAAAAAAAAATGGTTCAAGATACTGGAAATAAGCAACAAAGGATCAGCTGTAACTTAAATGTATACCTGAACAAAACTCAAAAATATTTATAAAACTACAAATATATCCAATGCCCAATAATGCAAAAGTCACATTGTCTAGGATCCAATAAAATACACCCAGGCATGTGAAGAAGCAGGAAAATATGACCTACAACAGGAGAAACATCAATCAACAGAAATTAACCCTGAATTGACAGATGAAAGAAATTTATAGAAATGGTTACTGAAAGTTATTATAATTATATCCAATATATGCTCAAGAAGCTGGAGGTATTGGGCATGTTAAGTAAAGATGGAAGATATTTTAAAAGGCCCAAGCTGAACATTTAGAAATAAAAGCTATAACATCTGAAATGAAAACTATACTAGATGGGATTAATGGCAGATTACACATTGCAGAAGAAAAAACTGGTGAACTTAAATACAAGCAATAAAACTACCCAAAATGAAATGCAGAGAAAAAGACTGGGGAAAAAAAAAAATGAACAGAACATTAGTGAGCTTTATGACACCTTAAGAGGCCTAATATTCATGTTAACCACAGTCCCCTAAAGGGATGTGGTGACAGAAAAAAAAATTGAAAAGCTAATGGCCAAAATGTTTCCAAATTTGATGAAAACCATAAAAACCCATGGATCCAAGAAGCTCAATAAATCTTAAGACACAAAACATGAATAAAAGTGAACTAAGGCCCGTCGTTATCAAACTGCTTAAAACCAACAATAAAGAGAAAAATCTTAAAGGCAGCCAAAGAGACACATTACATAGAAAACAAAGGCCACTGACCACAGATTTGCATCAGAGACAATACAAGCTAGAAGACGGTGCACAAAATGCAAAAACAAATTTGCTAACCTGGAATTATTTGCTGAGCAAAACTATCTTTCAAAAACAAAGGTGACCTAAAGACAAATTCATAGTAGAAATTCATAGGAACAGAAAGGCAAATTTATAGAGACAGAAAGTATAAGAAAGGCATGTGAGGAGGGGGAAAGTGGGGGGGAGTTAATAGGTATAGAGTTTGTTTGGGATGATAAAAAAAAATTCTGGAAGAGGGTAGTGGGGATGTTTACATAAAATTATGAATATGCTTAAGATCACGGAGTTGTACACTTAAAAAAAGGTTAAAATTTTATGTTAGGTATATTTTACCACAATAAAAAAAGAATTAAAAAAAAGAAGTACACTAGTTCTCTATGTGCATGAATAATGTGCATAGAGACAAGACAATGCCCAGTGAAAAAAGGCAGTTTCAGAATATGTGCTTCAGAATAATGCCATTTATATTAATTGAATAGCACATAAAAGCACTACTTTGTTATTTATATATATAGAATAGTGACAGAAGGCATATTAGTGGTTCCCTGGGGATGAAGGGATATGGGTGAGAAAAGTTTGATTATAAACTTAACCTATGGTAGTAGTTGTCCCTTAGAAAGGGAAGAAAGACAATGTAATCAGAGATGGAAATGCCAACAAGAAGGCCAGACCTCGCCATAGAACAAAGCACAAGTTTGGGAGTCCTGGTGCCTTATCAGGCTCATACGGCCACTCTTGCTTGCCTCACCTTTTAACTCATCTCCATCCTACCACTGCAAGGGATTTCTCCCACGTGGGCCCCCGTTTGATCCCTCTGCCTGTCAGGCATCCACACAGCCTGCTATATAAGTGGCAGCAGCCAGAGTTTACCAGGCAGAACACCTAAAGCACAGAGCTGGGGCAGAGGCCAGAACTAAAAGAAATACTTGAGTACTTCTCTAAGTCATCTAGCTGCCTTCTGTGTGGAGTACTCTACCCCTGGGAGTATAGGAAGACTTTCCAATGATGACCAGGAAGAGACAGTTTTTAAAAGGTATCAATTCACAGGGACACCTGGGTGGCTCAGCCGGTTAAGGGTCCGACTCTTGATTTCAGCCCAGGTCATGATCTCATGGTTTGTGGGATCAAGCCCTGCATCGGGCTCTGGGCAGAAGCCAAGAGTGTGCTTGGAATTCTCTCTCTCTGCCTCTCCCCTGCATGTGCACATGCTCTCGAAAGAAAGAAAAAGAAAGAAAGAAAGAAAGAAAGAAAGAAAGAAAGAAAGAAAGAAAACAGTATCAATTTCCAGACCCTCAACTTCCATGTAAACTCCTCTCTAAAAATCATCAGCCCGAGAATCTGCCTGAGGTACAATACCTCACTTCATCTCTTTTTCAAATATTTCTTTTCCTACTTTATTTTTAAAAAACAGTATTTATAGACCATATAATCCAGCCATTCATTCCAGTTCTAGACATATGCCCATGAGAAAAGAAAATATATCTATACAAAGACTTATACATGATTGCCAAGAAGTTTTATTCATAATAGCCCCAGACTGGAAACAACCTCAATGTCCATCAACAGGGGAACACATAAACAAACTGTGGTAGATCCACATAATGGAATACCACTCAGCAATAAAAAGAAATGAACTACTGATACAAACAATACACATTATCAATAATTTTGCCAAATGAAAGAAGCCAGACCCGTTCCCGCCCCCACAAAAAAAGAGTACATACTGTATGACTCCATTCCTATAAAACTCTAGAAAACACAAACTAATCAACAGTGACAGCCAACAAATCAGTAGTTGCTTGGGATGGATGGATAGGAGTGAGGAACTGCAAAGCATACAGAAACACTTAGGGGTAACGGATATGGTCTCCATCTCACTTGTGGTGATGGTTTCCTGAGTGTCAAAACTCATCAAATTGTACACTTGTAATATTAACATGTACAATTTATTGTGTGTCAGTTATGCCTCAATAAAACTATTTTTTAAAGGTGAAAATAAGGACATGAAAAAGAGGAAAGAATAAATCAAAAGCAAACCTCTACTATAGGAAATGTTAAAAGAAGTTCTCTAAGCAAAAGGAAAATACCAATTACAAGGCAAGATCTGCTCAAGGAGTATGTAGATTTTTTTCTTATTGATGTCAATTTTCATTTTTTAATTTTCAGGTTTGGATCCATAATACTGCTACCTAGGTAACTGACATCACACTGAACATACATTCAGTCAGAAAGTTTTCTCCTCACTGTTCCTTCTGACATGTTTGCCACTTAATATACAGTGTCAATATACAATGTGGGGTGGTAGAGAAAAAGTATGAAGCTCCTAACACACCAGCTAAAAGAAAATCAGATGAAGGATGTTTGGAAAATATCAGGGCACGTGGGTGGCTCAGTCAGTTGAGCATCCAACTTCAGCTCAGGTCATGATCTTGTGGTTTGTGGGTTCGAGCCCCTCACTGGGCTCTGTGCTGAAGGCTCAAAGCTTGGAGCCGATTTCAGATTCTGTTTCCCTCTCTCTCTGCCCCTTCCCTACTTGCACTCTGTCTCTCTCTCTCTCTCTCTCTCTCTCTAAAGAAATAAACATTAAAAAATTTTTAAAAGATTTTTGTAAAATATCATATGAAATGTTTCCTTCCATCCTAAGTATGGTTTTGTTACATCTTGACATTCAATTGTCCACCCTATGAACACATCAGATTTAATCGTTTAACCTCGCAGATTCAGAAACACTCCACATATACTCTTTATGTCAAAGAATGTTTACCTGCATTTCAAATTTCCATGAATCTCACCTACTGAACCCAACAGTCACATGAATTAAAGAACCACATCTAGGGGTGCCTGGGTGACTCAGCAGGCAAGCGTCTGACTTCAGCTCAGGTCATGATCTCACAGTTCTTGAGTACAGGCCTTGCATTGGGCTCTGTGCTGACAGTTCAGAGCCTAGAGCCTACTTCGGATTCTGGGTCTCCCTCTCTCTCTCTGCTCCTACCCCACTCATACTCTGTCTCTCTCTCAAAAATAAACAAACATTAAAAAAAATTTTAATAAAAAAACAAAGAACTACATCCAAATTATATCCTCTCCCACTCTCTGCAAATCATCTATTTTTTCCCTCACATAGCCTTTTACAGGCTGTAAATAACTTACATATGCTATTGCTGAAAAATATAACAAAAGGTACAATATTTTTGGACGTCAGTTCTAGGCAATTCACCTATAAATAATACAGTGCAGGTGCCCAAAAAACATATGCACAAAGATATTCTCTGCACTAATATTTTTTATACACTACAAATAATTCAAATATCCATCAAAGGAGGATTGATTAAATAAATTATGCACAACCACACTGGGAATGCAAACTGGTGCAGCCACTCTGGAAAACACTATTGAGGTTCCTCAAAAAATTAAAAATAGAACTACCTTACGGCCCAGCAATTGCACTACTGGTGTTTATCCAAGGGATACAGGTAAGCTGTTTCAAAGGGGCACGTGCACCCCAATATTTATAGCAGCACGATCAACAATAGCCAAAGTATGGAAAGAGCCCAAATGTCTATCAATGGATGAATGGATAAAGAAGATGGATGAATGGATAAAGAAGATAAAGATGAATGGATAAAGAAGATGTAATACAATGGAGTATTACTTGGCAATCAAAAAGAATGAAATCTTGCCATTAGCAACTATGTGGATGGAACTTGAGGGTATATGTTAAGCGAAATTAGTCCATCAGAGAAAGACAAATATCATATGACTTCACTCATATGAGGACTTTAAGACACAAAACAGATGAACATAAGGGAAGGGAAGCAAAAATAATATAAAGACAGGGAGAGGGACAAAAACATAAGAGTATCTTAAATATGAAGAACAAACAGAGGGTTACTGGAGGGGTTGTGGCAGCGGGGATGGGCTAAATGGGTAACGGGCATTAAGGAATCCATTATTGAAATCATTGTTGCACTATATGCTAACTAACGTGGATGTAAATTAAAAAAATAAACTAAATAAAAATTTAAAAAAGAAAGAAAGAAAGAAACCAAAGAAACATGAGAGCCAAAAATACTACATCAATATTGATTATATCCAGGGGGAAAAAGTCCTAGAAAAATGAAAAAGAAACTGAAAAAGGATATTAAAAAAATTAAATATGAACCATATGTTAAGTAATATGTCAGTATTAAATTTCTTGAATGTGATGATAAAAAAAGTTATGTACAGTCACATTGTATAAACGTTATATAAATCTACATACACTGATACAGAAAGATATCCACAAGATGTTAAAGGAAAAAGTGGGTTAAATAGCAGCTTGTACAGTATTTGGGTACTTGTAAGAAAGAAAAAAAGTGTTACCCTATACCTTCTAGTTGTACATTCACATGAAAAGATCATCAATTTGTTTATAGCGGCTATTAGGGGGATCTGAGGATCCACAGAGACATTTTTTTCCTTCAAACAAATCAGTATTTTTGTTAACATGCACTATTATTTATTTATTTATTTACTTACTTACTTACTTATTTTGAGAGAGAGAAAGCACAAGTCGGGGAGAGGGACAGAGGTCACGATCTCATGGTTTGTGAGTTCAAGCCCTCATCAGGCTCTGCAGTTGCAAGGCCTGTTTGGGATTCTCTCTCCCTCTCTGCCCCTCCGCCCACCTTGCCTCACACAAGTGCACAAGCACGTTCTGTCTCTCAAAATAAATAAATAAACTTAAGAAAAAAAGAAATGTAGAAAATACTTAATATTTGGGGTGCCTGGGTGGCTCAGTCGGTTAAGTGTCCGACTTCGACTCAGGTCATGATCTCACGTTTTGTGAGTTCGAGCCCCGCGTCAGGTTCTGTGCTGACAGCTGAGGGCCTGGAGCCTGCTTCGGATTCTGTGTCTCCCTCTCTCCCCCTCTCTCTCTGCCCCTCCCCTAGTTGCTCTCTCTTTCTCAAAAATAAATAAACAATAAAAAAAAAGTTTTTTTAAAGCACATCCTTATGGAAAAACAGTCTCAATTAAAATATGATGAACTGGGGCGCCTGGGTGGCTCAGTCGGTTAAGCGTCCGACTTCGGCTCAGGTCACGATCTCGCGGTCCATGAGTTCGAGCCCTGCATTGGGCTCTGGGCTGATGGCTCAGAGCCTGGAGCCTGCTGCCGATTCTGTGTCTCCCTCTCTCTCTGCCCCTCCCCCGTTTGTGCTCTGTCTCTCTCTGTCTCAAAAATAAATAAACGTTATAAAAAAAATTAAAAAAAAATATGATGAACTATAAAGTCATTTATCATTCTCTGCCCCATATACTTTCCCCACATGAGAAGGGAGGTACAATTGTTACAAAATTACTATTCATTCTAAAATGTTTAGTTAGATTAAGCAAACCAGTTTTCCCACAGGCACATCAAAACAAATCATTAAAACTGGTTTTAAACACAAGGAAAAAGAACAGTTGTCATAAATCTACTTAAAGAAATGAAGCAAGCTTATGATCATTACTCGCCCTAATATAAAATCCCACAATTAAAAGATTAGCTTCTAGAAAGTGTTTCTCATAAACCAGAGAAATTATAGTCCTGTCTTCCAGTGATTCTAGAGAGAATTTTTTCTCCAGATAAGCAAACCCCCATGCTTATATGGCTAAAAATAAAGGCAACACAATTACAACTGAAAAATAATTGCAAGGAGCTTAAAAATAATTACTACTGGTTCTATATACCTAAAATTAAGAAAGACTGGTATCACAATTAACCAGGGTAAGAAGGATCACATGGGAATCAACACACCTTAATAGAAAGTTTAACCTTTTACTTGGATGGGGCTATAGTTTTGTAGTTTTCCCCAGAAAATTAGGACACTTAACAGCTATTTAGAGAGAAAGAACTTTGAATTGCATTATAAAAGGATAAGACTGTTTCATCAGATAATTAATTTAATTTACTATGTGCACCTGTTAATTAAAAGATGCTTTTATGTTAGGAAAAAATAGAATAAACCACAACGCCCCATGCTTAAATCTCTAATAACAAACATAAAACTACACTGTGGAAAGGCTTGCTATTAGCCTTCTGTACAATTCGCAAATGTTTTTTGAGTGTACTATACTGCTCTAGGCTTTGGAGCTCCATGGCAAAGACAAGAACTCTGTTCTCGTGGAGCTTACATTCTACCATATAAATAAGATACAAAGTGAATAGAAGTGAAAGGCTTCTTGGAGACAGGACATTTGAGTAACCTGAATGACAGGAAAGAGACAGCCCTGTAACAATCTGGGAACAGAGCTCCCCAGGTAAAGACATTACAAAGTATAAGAGTACGATAAAAAAAAATTTTAGTGGATTATCTCTAAATCAATTTCTTTTAATAAAATGCATTATCTGCGATTCCTATGTGCACGAATTTGAAAACCACCAACTGAAAAAACCCTAAGTGGCAAGTAAATGGCATGAAGTGATCAGCACAGAATTAAAATGAGAATAACACTGGGGCTGTTCAGTTGGTGGAGCATGAGGCTCTTGATCTCTGGGTTGTGAGTTCAAGCCCCACACTGAGTATAGAGCTTACTTTAAAAAAATGAGAATAACATTAGCTCATGATAATGATCAAACTATTGATGCTAACTATATTGTATGTACTATGCTAAATTCTAAATTATAGAGTCTCATTTTCAGCCTGAAGATACACTGTGAGATATCCACACCATTTAGAATCAACAAGATTTAAAGATTAAATTTAGTATTTAATTATTAATATATGGCTATTAATATACAATTATTAATAAATATTTATTTATTTATTTAAAGATTAAAGTGGTTGAATAAAGACATTCAGTCTTACCCTTGAATAATACAGAATTTAAAAGACCAAGCTAGTATTTCACCGATCAGATTCCAAGAAAAAAAGTTAAACTCATAATATCTGAGGTGAGCAAGGGCATGAGTGAAGAGATGCTCTCATTCAATGTAGCTGTGCCATATACTGGCTCAAACCTTTTTTGATAGCAAATTGTCACTAGCTACCAAAATTTATGAAGGACATATTCTATGAATTGGCTACAGAGAGACTCCCATACAATAGCACAAAATTACATATAAAGATGTGCATTATGTATTGTCTTATGGTAGCAAAAACATTAGAAATAGTCCAAATATCCATCAATAAAGGGTTAAATAAATGAATCATGAAATATCTACAATATGGAATATTATACAGTGCTGAAAAAGGTAATGATGGTGGGCATCTGAGTGTCTCAGTCAGTTAAGTATCCGATTCTTGATTGATTTCCACTCAGGTCATGATCTCATGGTCATAGAGCTCCACATCAGGCTCCTTCCTGGGCATGGAACCTGCTTAAGATTCTCTCTTTCTCTTCCTCTGCCTTCCCCCTCTCACACACTCTCTATCTCTCTCTCTCAAAAAAAAAAAAAAAAGGTAATGATGTAATTTCATGCACGTTGAAATGAAACCTTGTCCAACATAAGTACATGAATTACTTTAGAAAAACTTTTAAAAAGGTCTTTAAAGGGGTGCCTACCTGGCTCAGTCTGAGGAATGTGTGACTCTTCATCTCGGGGTCATGAGTTCGAGCCCCACACTGAGTACAGCAATTAAATAAATAAAACTGTTTTAGGGGCACCAGTAGTTTAAGCATTAAACTTCAGCTCAGGTCATGATCTCACGGTTCATGAGTTCGAGCCCTGCGTTGGGCTCATGCTGACAGATCAGAGCCTGGAGGCTGCTTTGGGTTCCGTGTCTCCCTCTCTCTCTGCCCCTCTCCTGTTCACAGTCTCTCTCTCTCTCTCTCTCTCAAAAATAAAATAAACACTGGGAATGTAAGCTGGTGCAGCCACTCTGGAAAACAGTATGGAGGTTCCTCAAAAAACTAAAAATAGAACTACCTTACGACCCAGCAATTGCACTACCAGGCATTTATCCAAGGGATACAGGTGTGCTATTTAGAAAGGACACATGTACCCCAATGTTTACAGCAGCACTATCAACAATAGCCAAAGTATAGAAAGAGCCCAAATGTCCATCGATGGATGAATGGATAAAGAAGATGTGGTGTATATATACAATGGAGTATGACTCGGCAATCAAAAAGAATGAAATCTTGCCATTTGCAGCTACGTGGATGGAACTGGAGGGTGTTATACTAAGTGAAATTAGTCAGAGAAAGACAAAGATCATATGACGTCACTCACATGAGGACTTTAAGAGACAAAACAGATGAACATAAGGAAAGGGAAACAAAAATAATATAAAAACAGGGAGGGGGACAAAACAGAAGAGACTCATAAATACGGAGAACAAACTGAGGGTTACTAGAGGGGTTGTGGGAGGGGGGATGGGCTAAATGGGTAAGGGGCACTAAGGAATCTACTCCTGAAATCATTGTTGCACTATATGCTAACTAATTTGGATGTAAATTTTAAAAACTAAATAAAGAAAAGAAAAAAATAAAATAAAATAATAAATAAACATTAAAAAAAATTTTTTAAAAACCTTTTTTAAAAAAATGTCTTGGGGCACCTGGGTGACTCAGTCGGTTGAGCAGTCTGACTTCAGCTCAGGTCATGATCTCTCAGTTCATGAGTTCAAGCCCCACATCAGGCTTTCTGCTGTCAGCACAGAGCCTGCTTCTGATCCTCTGTCTCCCTCTCTCTTCCCCTCTTTTTCTCACGTTCTCTCTCTCTCAAAAATAAATAAGCATTTAAAAATAAATAAATAAAATCAAATAAAAAATGTCTTTAGAAAATGACAATGCGTTTGAGTTTATCTATAGCTCGGAGTTGGGATATCTTTCCAGTGTTTTTCACATCAGAAAACACAGAAATGTCCCAAATATTGAGCTAAATATTATAACATTCCTTAAAATGAAATTCCATTCACATTACAATTAAGAGAAAGTCATAATACAAAACTAGTATATATAAGGCATCTTCCTTTTTTTTTAATGTTTATTTTGAGAGACAGAGCGTGAGTAGGCGTGCACAGGGAAGGGGCAGAGAGAGAATCCCAAGCAGGCTCCACGCTGTCAGCAGAAAAATCAGATGCGGGTGATCCCACAAATAATGAGATCATGCATGACCTGAGCCAAAATCAAGAGTTGGAAGACCGATCAACTGAGCCACCCAAGCGCCCCTAATTAGGGTATCTTTAAATTATACTTCATTGACGTTCCATCATGTAAGATAAAGTCTAATGTGGTTTGCAAAGGCTTCCAGGATTGAATCCTAAGCTTCTCAAAGTTTAATATTCATGCAACTTGGGGCACCTGGGTGGCTCAGTCAGTTAAGCATCTGACTCTTGATTTCTGCTCAAGTCATGATCTCCCGGTTCAAGAGGTTGAGCCCTGCTGTTAAGCTCTATGCTGAGAGCTTGGAGCCTGCATGGGAATCTCTCTCCCTCTCCATCCCTCCCCAACTCATGCTTGCACATGCGTGCATGTGCGTGATCTCTCTCAAAATAAATAAATCTTTATTTTTAATAAATAAACTTAAAAAAATACGTATGCCACTCACCTGGAGTCCCTATTAAAGTGTAGGTTCAGATCCAGGGATCTGTGATGGGGCCTGAGAGTCCCATTTTCCAAAAATTCGCAGACCACACCAAGGAGCAAGGATCTAGCCCTCGTCCACACCTCTCTACACCTTGCACTTTAATTTAGTGAATTACCGCTCTTCCACATATACCATGTTCTTCACACCTCCATCTCTTTTCTAATTCTTCATCAGAAGTGGTTTTCCCCTCACCTCCTCCACTTCAAAAACTTCTAGTCTTTATTTTTAGTCCAAACGTCACGAATATTTCAAGGACATGGAGATGTTGGTTCTTTTGGATTCCAAGATGCCTATGCGTTTATGTTCAACTTATCATATTTGTTATTTACATGTCCATCTCCCTATGAGACTATGAGTGTGAATATAGAAAATTTCTATCTTAGAGGCGCCTGGGTGGCTCAGTCGGTTGAGTGTCCGACTTTGGCTCAGGTCATGATCTCACAGTTTGGGAGTTCGAGCACTGCGTTGGGATCTGTGCTATCAGCTCTAGCCTGGAGTCTGTTTCAGGTTCTGCATCTCCCTCTCTCTCTGTCCCTCCCCCATTCATGCTTTGTCTCTGTCTCAGAAATAAACATTAAAAAAATTAAAAAAAAAAAATTTCTATCTTCAGCACACAGATGTTCAATAGATGTTTCTGAGTCCAAGTCATTAAGGTATCAAGTCTCTGCCACCACCTCTGAAATCATGGCTATCACAATCACTTTTATTCTGTAGCACTTTCTTTGAAGTATTTACAGTACTCAGCAAAAAAATACTGCCAGATTATTGAAGATAATCTCTAAAATATAAGACAATACTCATATTCAAAATTAAAGTAAAATGTAACACTATTTGATGAGATGTTTACATTAATGGTGGAAAACAAGTCACATTAATTTCACTCTATTTTGGAGTAAAAAGGACAAAACAAAGATTGTACCCTTTGGTATTCTTTTTATTTAAGTGCTTGAAGCAAAATAAGAATAACATAAAATTTCTAATATACCCAATAGTCCTAATTAATTTGAACTTTTACTACATTTTAAAAACAAACGACAGGGGTGCCTGGGTGGCTGAGTTGATTAAGCATCCGACTCTTGATTTTGGCTCAGGTCATGATCTCACAGTTTGTGGGATGGAACTCTGAGTCCTCAGTGCAGAACTTGCTTGGGATTCTTTCTCTGCCCCTTCCCAACTCATGCATGTGTGCACATACTCTCTTTCTCTCTCTCAAAATAAATAAACATTAAAAAATAAAACAAATGACAAAATAGTATCTTAAATCAATGCTTACACAGGCAGCCCTCTCTTTACCACTCACCTTCCTCATCGATCCATTTCATGGTGAAAAGCTGTTCGTTGTCAAAAGAACACATGTCTCGAACCTCACTGCAAAGGCCCTCAAAGGAGATTGAAGGTTCAAAATGTGTTATCATGATATCCCTGGAAAAAAAAAAAAAAAAAGGAGTTTTAAGTTTGACAATGACCAAAACTAATAATACTCTACATAACACTAAGTGCCTGAAAATCAGATGAACATCAGTTATTTTGTGAGTGCCTCAACATGCATTGCTTCCGGTAAACTATCTCCATAAAGTAAAAACAAAAAATCCATATTAAATAATGCTTAAAAGTAAAAATAGTGGGGGCGCCTTGGTGGCTCAGTTGGCTGGGCCTCTGACTCTTGGTGTCAGCCAAGATCTCACGGTTGGTGAGTTCAAGCCCCACATCGGGCTCTGTGCTGACAGCATGGAGCCTGCTTGGGATTTCTCTCTTTGGGATTTTCCTTCTCTCTCTGCCCCTCTCATGCTTTTTCTCTCTCAAAATAAATAACTTAGTAGAAAAAAAAGTAAAAATAGTGGATTTGTGAGAAACTTTCATTCAATCTCCCTTCTCATTCAGGTAGGCCACCCTAACTGCTCTGATGGTTGTCTCACTTTGACTTTAATTTTGTTACCAAAGCTCACTCTTTTGTGAGGCACTGCACTCCGCAGATGAACAGCTCTATTATTGATGAACTTCTGCCTTATATTTAACTGAAATCTGTTCCAATCACAGGTTGCAGATCTCCCCTCCCCCAAAAGTCCACCCTTCATCTAAGAAACAGCTCTTCAATAATTTGACCAAGATCTGTCAAGTCCTCTTCCCCAGCCCTCACTTCCACAAATTAACCACCCATGAGACCATCACCCATTCTTTGTGTGGCATGATTTTTAGACCTCACACCTTCATTTTCACCATTTCCCAAAGAATTCCCATTTGCCAAAATTGGGTTTAAAATAAGACTAATATTTTAGGTAGATACCCAAAGAACACAGGAACAGACATAAATGTGTATTTGTTTGTATTAGTGTTAGATAAGCAACAGTATTCAAATAAATCTACGTAGTGGCTATTTAGTATAAAATTTAAAACCGCAACAAACTGTTTTAGAGCAGAGGCCTGGGACTTCCTCCAAGGAGCCAGGAGAAGGCTCCCTATGATCACATCTCCACTCAGTAGCCAGACACAATCACCTTTCGAATGTAAGTCAAACAGACTGAATGACTCTAATAAAAATTTATAGAGTGATGCCTATGTGTCAAATTCTGCCCTAACAGTTTTACAAAATTAATGTAGTTCATGTCCTTTCTGTTTTAAACTCTTCAAATGCCTTTCTGTCTCATGAAGAGTAAAATCCAAAGTCCCTAGTGGAGTCTACGAGACCCTGGCTACCTCTCTGACCAACCTCTTCTACTACTTGAGCAGGTAAACCAATGCTTATATTCTACCATCTACCCCAGCTAGAATGTAAGTTTGGTGAAAGCAGGGGTTTTATTTTGTTCATTATATTCCTAGCAACCAACACAGTGCCTGGCACAGAACGGATGCTTAAGAAATACCTGTTCAAGAAAGGAAGGAACTGTGAACAGAAATGGGTAGCTGGAACACAGAACACAGAGTAGGAAATAAGGAATTTCAAATTTTAGTCATCTGCGCAAAAAAAAAAAAAAAAGTTTAAAACTGGTCTTTATGGGCTATCAAAGGTAAGCAAAGAGCAGAGCCTCAAAATGGATTGCCCTTTTCTTGATAATCTTTCTAAGCATCTCACAGCTTTGTATCCCTGCCTCTGAGAACTTCTTGCCTTGGCTTTCTTAACAGTAAGCTTCCCTGGCTCTCCGTCTGCTATACTGAATGAACGCTTAAGTTTCCTTTGATCTTCAATCACAAGGTACTCTTTACATTCTCTCTCACATTCATCTTCTGTCATTCTTTCTTTCTCTCTGAAACTTAATTCATATTCAATGTTTTAACTACTATCTCTATGTAGAGGTCTCCTAAACCTGTAATTCTACCTTTTGATGATCTGGTTCTAATTCCCATTCTCAACTTGAACCCACCATTCCCAATACAAATACTCTACTGCACTCATCTGGTTTACTCATAACTCCCACACATAAGACCTTGATGACCCAAGTTTTAATACTTGGCCCAGTATTTAGAGGGAGGTTCAAGGCCCTCCCAGTTTATAGAGGGAGGTGAGGATCAATTCTCTAATAGGCACTTCAACATCAACTTCCATTAAACAGTTTTTAACCACATAAGCCCAATGGTCCATACTTTTAAACCTGTCCAACATGTATCTTATGTTTCATCTTTTGTTATTTAACTCATACACTGATAACACATCCTCAACTAAATTGTATACAACTGGGAGACAAAAATCCTCGGACTGTTTCATAGAGTCACAGTACTATTAACATAATGAGGACTCTGAGACTACACTGCATATTAACTAACTCGAGAGTAAATAAACAAATATTAATAAAAAATAATTTAATATCTAAAAATTAGAAATCCAATTGTCATGGTAGTAGACAGCTACAATTTGGAAGAACCTTAAAGCATTTTTTTGAAAGTAATAAAAAAATTCTCTTATTACGACCTACACTTTCCTATAACAACAGTTCCTTAAATTTGTGTATATACGTATGCATGTTATATATGTGTATATAGCATATATACATAACAGTTTACAAAATACTTTTTAAAAAATATAAGAAGGACTCAAACATTTCTTAATTGGATGTAGAAGAAATACTTTCTAAGAGAAATCCATCTTCCAGAAAATGTACTTTTGACAAGGAAATATCACTGTTTATTTCCTTTGCCTATAAACATTTATAGAAAACTGAGTGTGCTCTGGGTATTTAAATGAACTTTATCAGGGGCGCCCGGGTGGCTCAGTGGGTTAAGCGTCCAACTTCAGCTCAGGTCATGATCTCACGGTCCGTGAGTTCGAGCCCCGCATCGGGCTCTGTGCTGACAGCTCAGAGCCTGGAGCCCGTTTCAGATTCTGTGTCTCCCTCTCTCTCTGCCCCTTCCCTGTTCATGTTCTGTCTCTCTCTGTCTCAAAAATAAATAAACGTTAAAAAAAAAAATTAAAAAAATAAACTTTATCTATATAATCTTCACAAGAACTGTCAAACTGGACATACTAACCTATTTTACAGATTTAAAAATCAAAACACAAAGGAATATTTGCCAGTCTCTCACAGTTAAAAAATAGAAGAATTCAAACCAAATCCTAATGACACCTGTGGTAGATGCTATGATCTGACTCCCCCCCCCCCCCCCTAAAATCCCCCATTAGCAATGGAGCATTTATTATACCAGCTGCTGGACATGTTACCAGTAGATAATCCCCAGCTGTCAGTCTCCTTCAGAGATCTGAATCTCACCTATGGTCACACCCACTTCCTGGAGCAGCCCACAGTGAATGACTGATTCCATGTGGGGGTATAAAGGTGGTAGACAACTCAGGAAAGCTCTGAAGTATCAACTCATCTTCAGAACTCCTGGGAGGGTCAACTGAGGGTTCTGCTGAGACTTTAGGGCATCTTGATTTCCTCCTACCTAAGCCTACTTCTTTCCCTTGCCTTCCCTTCCGTAGCCGTCGACCTGAGTAAATCTCCTGCACACCAGACACCACTTTCCACAGTAGAATCTACCCAATGCACATCTATTCCTAGATGGTTTTTTGACAAGAACATAATGGTTACATAATCTCACTTTTAAAAGACTGGCTAATGAAAAATGAAATCCCTGATGAGGATATTAAATTAGTATATTCTGGGGTGCCTGGGTGACTCAGTCACTTAAGCATCTGACTCTTGATTTCAGCTTGGGTCATGAGCTCCCCGTTCATGAGTTCGAGCCCCACATCAGGCTCTGCACTGATAGGGCGGAGCCTGCTTGGGATTCTCTGTGTCCTCTTTCCCTGCCCCCCTCCACTCTCATGCTCACCAAATAAATAAATACTTTTTAAATAAAATAAATTACTCTACTTTAGTACATGAAGCTGGTTAAATTTTGTTTTTAATGTTTATTTATTTTTGAGAAAAGAGCACAAGTGGGTAACAGGCAGAGAGAGAGAGGGAGACACAGAATCTGAAGCAGGCTCCAGGCTCTGAGCTGTCAGCACAGAGCCTGATGCGGGCTCAAACTCACAAACCCTGAGATCATGGCCTGAGCCAAAGTTGGAGGCTTAACTGACTGAGCCACCCAGGAGCCCACTAGTTAAATTTTTTATTCTTCAGAGAAAATACTGTGCCAGCATATGTAAATTATACATATTTTAGTCTATCTCCCTTGACTAAATGTAAAATCCATGAAAGCAGGCACTTAGTTTTGCTCACTGCTATATCACCAATAACTGAAACAGTGTCTGGCTCAGAGTGGACATTCAATTACTCTAGGTTGAGTGAAAGGAGTTGTCACATGTTGGATCCTATGTGTTCAGTAAATGTAAAAAACGCTATATATTCACATAATACTTTAAATAGAAGCGAAGCCTAATTAGAGAGATAAAAAGTGATGTAACTTTCTAAAAGCAACACTCAGAGGCTTCTGGTGCATTATGGCAGAGGGAACACATATCTATATCCTTTCATTTGAAGGGCCCGTTGAAACAACAGATAACTGAAATGACAAATTATCAAAGTCTTAGAAAACAAAAAAGTCACCAGCAGCAGACCAGAAAGCATAAGAAAAATCGCAGATGACTGAAAACAGATGGGTAAAAGTGACTGAGAAAACATATTAGCCCCAAACAACACAGTTATGAGGAACCTTTAAAAGAGAAAAGTTTTGGGGCGCCTGGGTGGCTCAGTCGGTTAAGCGTTCGACTTCAGCTCAGGTCACGATCTCGCGGTCCGTGAGTTCGAGCCCCGTGTCGGGCTCTGGGCTGATGGCTCAGAGCCTGGAGCCTGCTTCCAGTTCTGTGTCTCCCTCTCTCTCTGCTCCTCCCCCGTTCATGCTCTGTCTCTCTCTGTCCCAAAAATAAATAAATGTTAAAAAAAAAAAAATTAAAAGAGAAAAGTTTTATTGACACAAGATTACTTTTCCTTGTCTAAGCATCTAATCATACTACTTAGCTCTTCAAGTGCTTAACACTTACATAAGCATTCATTTCTCTAAAGAAAAATTTGTAAGTTAAAGAATAATGTTATAAACCTTTATAATATAAAAATTACTAAGAAAAATCAAGATGTAGAGAAAGTAAAAGTGTAAATTCAAAATGTTTCTTTCCTAGCGGAGAATCAATACTCTATCTAAAACCAATAATTTAAAAATAGCAGGGAACAAGAAACAAAACAAAACAAATATTCCAAATAAAAGATGGGCAAAGGACTTGAATCGACATTTCTCCAAAAAGGATATACAAATGGCTAACAAGCCTATGAAAAGATGTTCAGGGTGCCTGGGTGGCTCAGTTGATTAAGCATTCAACTTTGGCTCAGGTCATGATCTCATAGTTTGTGGGCTCAAACCCCGTGTCAGGCTCTGTGCTGACAGCTCAGGGCCTGGAGCTGGCTTTGGGTCCTGTGTCTCCCCCTCTCTCTGCCCCTCCCTGGCTCGCGCTCTGTCCCTGTCTCTCAAAAGTGAATAAACGTTATAAAATTTTTAAAAAATAAAAATAAAAAAAGATGTTCAACATCACTGATCATTAGGGAGATGCAAATCAAAACCATCATGAAATATCACCTCACACCCATTAGTATAACTACTATCAAAAAAACAAAAACAAAACCAGGGGCGCCAGGGTGGCTCAGTTGGTGGAACATCTGACTGGATCTCAGGTTGTGAATTCGAGCCTCACGTTGGTCATGGAGCCTACTTTAAAAAAAATACAAAAACAAAAAAACAGAGACTATCAAGTGTTGACAAGGATGTGGAGAAATAAGCCTTGTGCACTGTTGGTGGGAATGTAAAATAGTTCAGCAGCTATAGAAAACAGTATGGAGGTTCCTCAAAAACTTCAAAATAGAATTTCCATATGGTCCAGTAATTTCACTTCCAGGTATATATCCAAGAGAACTGAAAGTAGGGACTCCAACAGATATTTGTACACCCATGTTCGGACTAGCATTACTCACAATAGCCAAATGATGGAAGCAACCCAAGGGTCTACTGACAGAGGAACGAATAAATAAAATGTGATGTATAAACACGAAGGAATATTATTCAGCCTTTAAAAGTAAGAAAATTCTGACACATGGATGAACCTTGAAGACATTATGCTAAGTGAAATGGGCCAGTCACAAAAAGACAAATACTGTATGACTCCACTTAATTGGAGCAGTAGTTGCCAGAGGTTGGAGGGAGGAGGAAATGGGGAATTGTTCAAAAGGTACAGTTTCAATTTTGCAAAATGAAAAAGTTCTGGAGATTGGTTGCATGGCAATGTGAATATAGTTAACGCTACTGAACTGTACACTTAAAAATAGATAAGATGATAAATTTAATTTTTTTTAGCCACAATTAAAAACAAAAGCAGAAGAAGGCACATTACTTAACTTACAAACATAACTATTAGAAGAACTAAAAATAGGCACGAGAAATGGCAAGTAGTACTAAATTCCTCTTATTTCATATCTATCAACAGATATAATAAAACAAAACAAAATTTTAAAAGTAGTTAACTCTACGTTGTGGAACTGGGAATTGAGGAGAGACTACAGATGGAAAGAAGATGTACTCTGTACTTAGACCTTTCTGAATGGTATAGATTATTGTTAATTTCTCTACCATGTAAAGGTATGATTTTATTATAAAATTTGCTTTCTAATAAAAAAATAAAATATGAAACAATTTTTTGAAGTTTATTTATTTTAAGAGAGAGAAAGAGAGAGAACACTTGTAAGCAAGCAGGGGAGGGGCAGAAAGAGAAAGAGAATCCCAAGGAGGTTCCACGCTGCCAGCCCAGAACCTGACATGGAGCTCGAGCTCACAAACCATGAGATCATGATCTGAGTCAGGACCAAAAGTCAGATGCTTAACTGACTGAGCCATCAACACACCCCTAAAATGTAAAACAATTTAAAATGACTTTTTATAAATAAAATTGTTTCAAATATTTTAAAATTTTATTTTAAAAATATAAAATAGTTCCTTCTTCTAACATCCTTACCTTACAACAATTTTTCTTTCAAAATACCTTCAAGTTTACTAGTATAAGGGATATAAGGATTGGGAGATTATATTTTAGAATTAAGTCAGAAGAGAAGGAAAGGTTTCCATAGAAGTTCTCTGGCAAAGTACAAGGATGACATCTTTTTTTTGAATGCAAGGGAAAAAAAATTAACATCTGGCATCATCAAAATATGACTTTCTTATTAAGGTCCACATGGAGTTACAATTAACACATACATAAGCATGTCTGTATACAATACGGATTTTTAAGAAATCTTATTTTTCAAGAACTAAAAAACATTTATCAGAACATACAAATATTTTTAAAAACATCTCTATAATCATTAAAAAAACATAAGTACAAACATCCTAAGGAGACTCGGGGAAGGAGTTATGCTTTATCAATGACCACTCCTTAAGTTCCAGGAACTAAAACATTTAAGGGAGTTTTATGTAAACACTTCTCTAAGTAATTGAGAAAGCACCATGTTCATACCCTCCACAAACACCAGATTCTTATTATAGCACTAAAGCTAAAAATGAGCTGCAAAATAAAGATATTACATTCTAAAGGTATAAAACAAATTATGCATGAAAGATTTTTTTTCTCTGGTTTTAACTTCAGTGTTAGCATACATTATCTTACCACTGGTCTTTGACAGAATATATTCTGCTTCACCACAAAGATTCCCAAAATGGAAAATTTAGATATAGTTTTAGCTGAAGTTTTTAAAAAGAAAAAAAAAAGGCAGTTTTAATTTTGCTACTGGGCCTCAGAAGACAAACTGCTTTAAGCATTCATTATGTTCCTATGTTCTAAAATATAGAATCTAAAGTTTTTCCTTAGGACAAATTGCTCTTAAAAATAAACCTGAAAAAAGAACCACCAGTTCAATCCTTCTGCTATCTCAAAATAAGCTTTTCTCCAAAATTAAATGTAGTATAAACAGAAAAAAGTTTTATTTGTAATCACTGATATAAGAGATTTAGGCAGAATTATCCATGGATGGTAAAATCACTAGGCTGAAGGTTCTGGGGAAAGAGACTTCATATAAATCACAGTATCATTCCTCAAAGTAATTGTTATTCATTGACAGGCATAAAGCAAGTTCTATTTTTTAATGATCAAGAAGACAGAAAATTGGCTCAAAAAGAACTGTGAGATATGAATTTGACAATAAAGCAAAAAAGTGATTTTTAAAAGCCCCATCAATATAGTAAAAGGAGAAAGAGAAATTTTTCTGAAGGGTAAGACTCAGCTTTGTATGGTGGCTTACTAAGCCTCAGCGTTACCATCGATATGATGCAGATAATGATACCCGCCTCTGAATATTGTTATGAATACAAATAAGGGCAAAACACTTATCATAGTTCTTGGCACAACTGGGTACATTCTCTTTCTATGCTCTTTAGCATACATCAAAGAGATGAAAGGAGACTGGGTATCTTTGAAGATAATCTGTGAAATTTTTCTAATTATTGATAATATTTTAAGATAAAAGTTCACTGTTAAAATTCAACACTGGAAAACCCAGGCAATGGTTAAGATAAGAAAAGGGGGCGCCTGGGTGGCTGAGTCGATTAAGCGTCTGACTCTTGATCTCAGCTCAGGTCATGATCTCTCAGTCGGTTGTGAGATCGGGCCCCACATGGGGCTCTGCACTGATCATGGAGCCTGCCTAGGATTCTCTCTCTACCCCTTTCTTGCTCGTGCACATGCTCGCTCTCTTCCAAGAATAAATAAACTTAAAAAAAAAACAAAAACGAGAAAAAGAAGTGAGATATATAGTAAACAAGAGGCACAACTGTTATTTGCAGATGATATTATCTAGCTAGAAATTCTAAGATAGTTAACTAAGAATTAGAATAAGGTGACCAGTTCCACTTAAATATTCAAAAATAGATGGTATAAAATAAGGCTATGAGAATAAAAGTCCCATTCACAAAAGCAACAAAATTATAAAGCATTTAAGAATAAATTTAATGGGAAATGTGCAAGATCTAAGGGACAGGAACCTTACTGAAAAATACGAAAAAAAATCAATAAATAGGTATTATGCCACATACTTACAAGGCCAAGCTCAGTATTATAAAACTATCAGTTCTGACATTAACTTGTAAATTCAATGCAATTCCAAATCAAAATAAGATTTTTTTTTTTTTTTGAAACCTACAAAAACCTTCAAAAACTGATCTGGAAGACAAAATAAATGTGTAAGAATAGCCAAGAAAATCTGGAAATAGAAAATTAATGAAATGACCTTTCCATAACATATATCAAAATTAACCACAATAATTAAACCAATGCAAAAACACATTCCTCCTCAAAAATCAATGAAACAGAATAGAAAGTACTTATGTTCATCTGAAAAATTTAGTATAGAAAAAAGTTGTCCTGGGGCGCCTGGGTGGCACAGTCGGTTAAGCGTCCGACTTCAGCCAGGTCACGATCTCGCGGTCTGTGAGTTCGAGCCCCGCATCAGGCTCTGGGCTGATGGCTCGGAGCCTGGAGCCTGTTTCCGATTCTGTGTCTCCCTCTCTCTCTCTGCCCCTCCCCCGTTCATGCTCTGTCTCTCTCTGTCCCAAAAATAAATAAAAAAACGTTGAAAAAAAAAAATTTAAAAAAAAAAAAGAAAAAAGTTGTCCTTCAAATCAGTGGCGAAAGAACGTATTCAATAGCAGTATTAGAATACATTTTTTAAGAAATTAAGTTCTATCAATACACCACAAATAATTAAAACCTCCAAATATCAGATTTATTGATAACCACTTGAAAAGCTGCATAACAGACATAAAAATAGAGTATTTTTAAATGAGAAGTACATTTACCTAAGAGAACCCAGAAGCCATAAAGAAATTTTTAAAACGACAGATTTGATTAAATAAAAATGAAAAACTCCAGACAAGCAACAGGTTAGAGAAATGCTGGCACCTTTTGTAACAGACAACATGCCAATGTCCCTTCAAATAAATGTATGAAAAAAAGAGAAAGAATCCAGGAGGACAACTGGGCAAAAGATATGAATAAACAACCCACAGAGGAAATAAAAATGATCAGTATGTATAAAAAGATAGTTGTAAAAAAAAGTTAACATTTGTTGCCTATTCTATTGGGAAAATTTTTAAAGACCAGTAATGTGCAATGGGAACAAAAGGAAAACACTTCACTGTAAACTGTTGTTGGGAATGTAAATTGATAAGTGTTTGGAGGACAGGGTCAAGTTTTAAAACAGGCAAATTTTGGACCATGTTTGCAAAAATACATATTAAATATGAGGATGTCACCTTAGCATAATTTGAAATAGTGGTTTAATGAAAGCAACTTTTTGTGCTTATCAATCAGTAAAAAAGATTAAATTATGGGGGCACCTGGGTGGCTCAGTTGGCTGAGCGTCCGACTTCAGCTCGGGTCATGTTCTTGCAATTCGTGAGTTCGAGCCCCGCACTGGGCTCTGTGTTGACAGCTCACAGCCTGGAGCCTGCTTCAGATTCTGTGTCTCCCTCTCTCTGCCCCTTCCCCACTCATGCTCTCTCTCTGTCTCTCAAAAATGAATAAACGTTAAACAAACAAAAAAAGATTAAATTATGGTGTACCAATACTATAAAACACTATACATCAATTATAAAAAGTAAGCGGATCACTCTCTACATATGTATTTATCCCTGTCTATCCTAACATGGAAAGATGATCATGAATGAAAAAAATCAAGTTGCAGAAATGTGTGTAGAAATATGAACCTGTTCACTTGAAAAATAAAAGGGTATGTGTGTATCCATATCTATACCTATAGATATATTAATATAATGTAGAATACCCCAAACTGTTAACAATGGCTACCATTAGGAAGTGGGGGTGAGAAGCTACAAGGGAAACTTTCCATTTTAGGTACGTCTGTATCTTTAAAATTTAGTTTTAGTGCCTTGTCTTTGTCATCTGCATTTGGTAACTGGTGGCATTTTTGTTTCAATCATCATTCTCAGCCACATTCCTATGTAGGTTAGCTGTCACGTACAGGGCTTAGGACACACAGCAGGCACACAATAAATGACTGTTCAGTTAATGCTGGCCATTTCCACCTGGATGTCCCCAAAGCATGATGAACTAAAAATTCGGTTACTTGTTCCAGGAAATGAGTTACCTCCTCTCACTAATCTCTTCCTTCTTTAGTCCCTAGTCTCTCTCAAATAAGAAACCTAAGAGTTGTCAGATTCCCTCTCTCTTCCCCACAGGCAATCGATCTGTAATTCATATGGATTCTACCCCCTAAAATTGCCATTCAATCCAGATCCTCTTCTCCTCCTCTGAATCTCTCACCAGGACTACTTCCAAAGCCTCCAAATCAGTCTTCATCCATTGCTAATTCATAGTCCATACTGGTTCCAAATCTGACCTTTCTAATATGAAAATCTCAGTATGTATATCTCTCTGACTTAAAACCGCCAATGAGAAAAAGTCCGAAGCCCAAAGTATGATATTCAAGAATTTCATGAGTAGCGCCTGTGAGCCTTCTTCTTAGCCTCACTTCTTATCAGTGCCAGCTTCACACTTCATGTCCTAATAAGGAAGGACTATGGCACTAACAACTAAACTGATCTGAATTCCCCAAATATATCACACGGTTGTGCAATGCCTGGAATGCCCCCTTCCCCAACATCTTCATCCACTAGACAAACCTATTTATCCTTTAAAAGCCTCAAACAGTTCATCCTCTAGGAAGGTTTACCTTTCTTACCCCAAACACCTCCCCAATATCCAACCCTGCAAATACCTTACACATAAACACATACACACTCCTTTATTAGCTCTTCTAGATCTTTCCTCCTATAAGTCTCACGGTCCTTCAAGGGCAGAGCTGTGTATTATCCACCTTTACATCCTCTGTGCCCACCCTAGTACCACGTGCCTGCCTTATAGTAGGCAGTAGGTGTCCAACAATATTTATTAAAGTGACTTTAAATACACTTTAGGTAATACGTGAAATCCTAAGCAAGAATGGAATTTTAAAAATTCAGGCTTTAATGATGCTCATTGCAACCATAAAACAACAAACACTCAAGTTACCTTAACAAGAAGGTTGGGAGTTGTATTAGAAAGCTTTCACGGACCTCCAGGAAGAATTTTTCTACAGGGAACTGCTTCCTTCTCCTCTGCTTTCTCAGACCTGCCGTTTGTACAGGGTCAGTCTTGGCCTCCCGAACCTCTCCCTTCACTCTTCAGTTCCAGTGTTCACTGCTAACAAGCAATTTATCTCTTTGTTACCTGATTCAAATTTCTGAGAGAGCTGTTTTGGTTTCTGGCACCAGGCCACCAAGTCCTTTCTCTTTCTCTGATAAAACTATGGATCAGTTGTCCTGTGGTTCGGTGCCAGGCCAGAAGCTCCAGGACCAGTAACTAACATTCCCCCAACTTCCAACTCAAGAGAGTATTTGTATTTCCTTAGAACATTATAGTGATATACTTTATATTGCTAAAATTATTTTGCAATACTTTTAAAAACAAGTCTTGCCAAGACTTGTTCACAGAAAAATCCTGCATACTTCTTCACTGAACCAGCTATACATTCCAAATATACAAGTAGTTAATCTCTTTCTATTTGCAGATGTTCACAGAAAGAATCCTCTAGATTATTGTAACTGTTCAATGGCAGTGGTTTAAAAAGCATTTTCACAACCTTTTTGCAAAATTTCCCACACATTTGTGATGTAAAGAAATGAGGAGTCCAGACATTTCCTTGTTAAACTCTATCCCATAATATCAAGTAACTTTAATATAAGGATAAGCCCATAAAATAGCAATCTATCACTAACCAACAAAACCTGTTTCTCTTCCTCCTAACACTACTAGCTAATGATTGAAGGAAAGCTACTCACTGACAAGCTCCCGTGTCAAGGAAAAAAGGGTGTACGGGCCGTCACAGAGCCACTCTTAGGTGGTCTTCAATATAATCAGTGTCTTAATGCTATTAATCTCCTGCTTAAAAACTAGAAAAAATCCAATTAAATGTCTGTTATATCTAGGGAGACATCACATTTGCACTAAGAACAAATTTAACTGAATGACAACACCACACACATCTCTGAAAGAAGGCAATGTATTCACTAAAAAATTCTGGCTATTCCAAAATTCAACGTTCACTGGAAAGAAATACTGTTAGAAGGGGATAAGGAGAAAGCTTTCTGATAATGGCCTTTCACAAGATCTGAAGGAAAAGCAACGTTTTCAAATGCAGATTGTCCTTACATTTCTTGACATAAAGGAAGGATTTTCTACTTAAAAAGCAGGTAGGTGTTCTAGTTAGCCAACTTGTTTATTAGCTATCCTCACTAGTGACTCATTTTAGTTTCATCTGTAGTAATGAGCAGCTGACTATGTAATATCATAACCACCAGCTTAGACTATTGTTAATAAACATATAATCTTAACAGATTTAATTTCAGGGGACAGAAATTGGTACAATTTAGAGAATGCCGATGTTGTCTTTAAATAAGGCTTGAAATGAAGGCACTATTAGAAAGCGTTCAGTGAATAAGAAGCACTAATGGGCAAGGGCTTTTCTTTCATTCCTTAGCAAAAATGCATAGGTTTAAAAAAAAAAAAAACAACAACGAAATGTTAACTTGAATGTCTTGGGAAAATTTTAGGCACTAAAAGGGTTATATGTCCTTATTCTCTTTTATAAAAACAGTTGTAGCAATAAGCCAAGAAAAAATGACACTTAAATTCCTAAAATATAGCAGACTTTGATTTCTTTCCAAAGGAGTTTACAATGATTTTAATTTACTAACTAGGCCTATTTAGATTTGTCAAACCAATAAAAATGGGCAAAAAGGAAGAAGCACTAATTTCTTCTTCTGCATAGTTGGAATCATTGGGAACTATCTAAATTTAATAAGACAAGAATTTTGTATTGTCAGAGTCATAAAGGTAAACCAGAAAACTAAAAACAATAGTTTAACAATTAAAAATTGAGAAGTACCAATCAGGAGAAGGGCAAGCAAAAGGTAGTATTCACCCAATGTCTTATCCTTCAGAGAAAGGAATCAATAGGTACTATCTAAAGTTGAATCACAAAACAGAAGTATAACTTTTAAAGTAATAAAGACAACCTCCAGTAGAACAGAAATAAACTGTCAACAGTATACCTCTGAAAGTTGGAAGGATGGGATGGAACTTAATTTATACATCTACAAAGTGTGCACATTCCCACCATGTGAGTATGCTGATTTTTAACTTTTTTAACTGTCAATAATCAGACACCTTTAAAAAAAAGAAACACATACCACATATTTTACTCTCTGTACCTAACAACTCATGGGCTGTCCGTCGACATTATAACATGGAAAGTGAACTATCTCATCTATCAAATTAAAGGTAAGGTAAAGAAGCAAAGCTTTTCTCCCCTACAGTGCAAAGTTCATAGCTGACCATACTCAAGTCAAAACAGCTCTCATGACCACTACAAACTTTTAAAAAAAACATACACACACTTCTTGGTATTGTTTTAAAATGAAGACCTCTGTGATCAATTTAAAAGCAAAAACACTGATACTTTCCTAAATAATTCTTGTAAACTACTGCTGAAGACAGTCAAGCTAACAAGAGGTCAGAGGCTGCATGGCAGCAGGCAAACCAGTAAGTTGTTATATCGAATCAATAAGACGTTTTAGGGCTTCTATTTCCTTTGAAATCAAAACAAGAGAGGCATTTTGAAAGTTTGCTATCTTCACTGATCCTCTCTGGAATGTAAAAGTATGCATTGCAGTTTTAACCTCCTAGTGCTTGAGGTTTTTTTTAAAGCAATTTACTTCTACTTGAACAAGCAGTAAGACAGGCCCAAGCCATCAGGTTTTCTGTTAACCCTTAGTTTCAAATCTTCATGCCCACACTAACATTTCACCTTTCCAATGCTCCTAAATAGAATTCTCTCAAATTCCAAACCACGACTTAATTCAAGGGAAGGGGAATACTTCAGGGCACTGATTATAGAATATGATTTAATACAACGATATTAGGACTGGATTATTTCTGGTAAGCACCGGAGTTAGAACTTACGTAAAAATACGACTAAAAATCATAGACTTTAAAATTCGGTTCGTCCTCTTCTCTCTTTGCAGTATCTCACCCTATCAAATGGTCCTTGATGAAACACTGACAAAGAAGCGTTCACAAATTTTTAATTTACACATACACAAACTAATCTCGGCAAGACATACGTACCTAATGCACATCCCTGAAAACCCATCAACTTTACTCTTCAATAATAATTCCTATGTCTAATACACAGGCATCCAGATACACTTCTTGAACTTAAGACGATGAAGGTAAACCTGACTTTGAGAACCAGAGCCTTTAGGCCTTCTGACAACCAAAAGGGCCAGCAAACTAAAGTAGTCCTGTCTTCTAAACCTATAGCAAACTCAGTTAACTGAGGCATCACTCGGAATCAACTCTCAGCCCGAACACATTCAGCCTTAATGACGTAAAGTCCTTGTAAATCTCTTAGGCGAGTCTCTCTCGAACCCACCAGGTGGACCTACTCTATTCGAAGGCTCCTCCCTGGGACCCTAATCTGGACCAACAGCCGCGCGACTCCCGGGCGCCCTGCAACACACCGTGGGGTGCCCCAACCTAGCGCCCCTTGCTCCTCCCCGGATCACTTGGTCACCCACCCCGAGTCCCCAGAGTCGCCCGCCCAGACCAATCCGCCCACAACATCTCCAGCCCCTCACCCTCCCCTCCTCCAGTCCAAGTCGAGCGGGCCTTTCCTCTCCCCTCCCACTCCCACGCCTACTCTGGGAGACTCACCCGCGATAGTAGGCTTTAACCCGGACCTGGTGAGAATGATCTCCGCTGCCGCCGCCTGCGATCGGGTGAGCCATGGTACTGCTGTCCCTCTGGGTCGGCATCTCCTTACTCCCCCGCCTGAACGCCGGAGGCCAAGGGTGCGGGGTGCGCGCCGGGTGCCGTGGGGCACTCTGCTACCCGAGCTTCACCCAGAGCTGCGGCTGCCGCTTGCCTACCTGTCCACTCCGCCCGCGGCGCGGACCCAAGGGTCGCCGTGCCGGGGCAGCCGGAACCGCGCGGCTCCTCCCGCCGCCCGGGCCCAGCACGCCTCCCCGCTTGGGTCCCTCCCACCTCGCTTGCTCCAAAGGCCCACATTCCGGGGGAGGGCGGGCGCAACCATCGATCCAACTCAAGGAACCTCAACGCCAGGCTGCACCATTCCTACAGGGGCTAGGAAAAGGGAGAGAGAGGATGGGAGACGCTGCCTATCACATCAGATAGGCCGGGAGGGGGCCTTTCGTGGAAGCTGTGACTGAGGAAATGCCAAAGTTCTCCGTAAAAAAGCCCTATTCCTACAGGAAAAACAGTAGGTGACAAAGACTACGGCATCTCACCCCGGTTTCCTAGCTTGGTCGCGTCCGCGGTCAGCCGACTAGGGACTGGGGTAGATTTGCCCTGCGGGTTTCTGGGACTTGGAGTCCCGGTGGGATTCTGGGACTGGGGGATCTCTGTGTAGGAAACCATCCTCCCCTTCTAGCCGACTGTGCCACCAGCTTGTACGCCATCGGGAGTATTCGGCTTGGAAACCCTGAATCGAGCTTGGTTATCTGAGGTCACTGGAAATGATTGGGCATCGTCACGATCTACACTTTGTTCTCTGATGCATTTTCCCTTCCAATTACATATATCATCTCAATCATACAGTGCCTTTTTGGGGAACATTGGTTACAGGCTCAGCACAGGCTCTTTTATGGAAAGAATTTAATAACATATGTAACAAATGTAATAATGAACGTAATAAAGGAGGCAACTCATCTAGAAGGTATGATGGAAGACCGACGTTTCTTCCTTTGCAGCCCCCAATATCCCTTGTATATTGCCATTGCATGGAACAGGTTCACAATAATTATCCAATCCATCCACCGGCATTTATTTTCTATAAACACTGGCTCACCAAAGTTTACAATATAAAGAACCCGTCCTTGTAGCCTAGTCTCTGACCTTCCACTGATCTTGGCTCTGTCACATATTGCAATTACAGGTAGCATGAATCCAGCTCCTGCATAAGTCCCAGTACCAATACATGCTGAAAAGGTTGGAATAATCAAGGTAATACCTTTCTTTACTATGATAAAATAGGGTTGGAGGATTAACTCATCAGAGTTAGGTGTGACACTTAGTCTGGCATGATGTCCTTCAGCTGCTACAAACTTAGATTATAAACTCTTAATAAAAATTCCTATGGGGGGGGGGTGCCTGGACAGCTCAGTCCTGGAGCATTCGGCTCTGGATCTCATGGTTGTAATTTCAATCCCCAAGTTGGGTGTAGAGATTGCTTAAAAATAAAATCTTAAAAAAAAAAAAGTGTTGGGGTTTGTTTATGCCTTTTTTCTATCAAGATAATATAATCATGTTTTTTATCCTTTATTCTATTGATATGATATGTTACATTAACTGATTTTTGGACATAGGCCAACTTTGCATTCCTAGGACAAATCTCAACTGGTTATGGCATATAATCCTTTTTATAGGTTGCTCCATTCAGTTTGCTAGTATTTTGTTGAGGAATTTTGAATTTGTACTCATAAGAACTGTTTACTTTAGCTCTTTGAACATAATTATAATAGCTGTTTTGAAGTCTTTGTCTGCTAAGTCCAATATCTTTGTCCTCTCAATGGCACTTTCTATGTGCCTGGGTCCCAATCGCCTGTCTGTATGTCTCACTATTTTATTTACGTTCCCATTTTAGCAACTCTGGAGACTGATCTGTACTGGCTCCAGGGCTTGTTGTCATTGTTGTTGTTGGCTTGTTCATTTGTTTAGTGACTTGGCCAGACTAGTTCTGTATAGTCTATGTCCCCCACAGTGTGCAGGAGGCTCTGATGTCTCCTCAGTGCTTCCGTGTGCACACTGTTACCCTGAATCCTCCTCCCTCCACTGGGGATGACAGTGGTTTTAGTCAGGTTCTCTTTGACTTTCCCTCATCTTCCTATCAAAGCTTTTGGCTGGTTTGCCTTTATTGATATTACTCCCAACTGTGAGCCTCCACTAATTGGTAAATGATTGCCCCACTACTTCTGACAATGCCCTAGGGCATAAATTGCTCCATTGTCTGAGCCAATGGTCATTTTTTATTTATAATTTTCTTCAGTTATGGTTGTTTCACTGGGGAGAATATATAGGAAGCTCCTCATGTTTCCATTCTGGAAGTGCTCTGACATTGATCTTTAAAGTCAATGTAATGCAATTAAAACAGAAGGCACAAAGAGTTATGCATACAGGATGATCAGGTCACAGAAATTATGTTATTTTTAGTAACAACAACAACAACAACAAAAATCCCTGGCAACTATTGAGCCATCTCTTTAGCTTAGAGAACACAGAACTCTGTAAAAAGGTTTAAAAGGAACATGGCATCGCATCGATCATATCTTTAGGAAAATTTGACTTCCTTGCTGCAGATTAAGCTGCTCTAACAAGAATAATCAGAAGAGCTTGACCTTTATGTTCAGTCTCAATTAGCCTCACCAGTGTGCCCTGCAGACAGGATCAAATAGGAAAATTTGTTTGCCATGTTCTTTATGTCAACTAATAAATCCTGCTACTGGATTTCTGTGGTCTCTTCCTCAATTGAGAATCAAATGATATAAAATGTGAAGTCAATGGTAGACCCTGTGAACAAGTCTCCCACAGCCCATTTTCTTTCTGTTGTACTTGAAACAGTGTTTACTAATACCCTCAGCTTTGGTTAAGCCTGCTGCCCTTAACCTAGCATTCTTCAGTGGTTACATTGAGCAGGGGATAATGTCATTAAAAGGAGAAAAAAAGTGTTTAAACTGCAATTCCCGATCATTTGAGCGGGGGCACTTTGTGACTTCCAGAGATAAACATTGAGTGCTAGGCTGAATTAACCTGCCTTTGGCTCACTGCAATAACTTTAATCGTAAAAATTAGTTAATCCTCAAATCCACAGGCTTAAGAGATTTTAAAGATTTTGGCCAACATTTTCTCATTTTGTGATCACAAGAGTACTTGTCCCAATGTAAGGCAAAAATAACCTGCTTGGAAAATGGTGAATGAGATAACAAATAGTAGACACAGGTCCCCTGTGATAGTGTCTTAATATTACATTGTTTCATTTAACCTTCAAGAGCAGCGGCAAAACTCCTGAGTGGAGTTCTGACAGCTGTGGTTAGTGAGAGAGTTTAGTTTTTATTGTGTTAATTCACCTTGCCTCTTCAGAATGGAGAGCTGACAATACCCCCATGACTTTCTCTTTCCCCTTCTTGTGTCCTCTCACTGCCCTATTGACGTTGCCTACTTTATCTTCAAGTTATCTGAGTATTCCCTTCACTCCAGCCTTGCAAACTTATTTCCGTTATGGGTCCCCAAATTAACTCCCACACCATAGAGAATGACATATAGCAGTTTTAGCCTTAACTTGTTTTGCTTTTGGAATAACTTTGAAGCGCCTGGCTGGCTCAGTTGGTAGAGCATGCAACACTTAATGCTGGGGTCTTGAGTTCAAGCCCCATGTGGGCTGTAGAGATTACTTTAAAAATACAATCTTGGGGTGCCTGGGTGGCTCAGTCGGGTAAGCACTGGACTTCGGCACAAGTCAAATTTCACGGTTCGTGAGTTCAAGCCCCAGGTTGGGCTCTGCTCTGACAGTGCAGAACCTACTTCTGATCCTGTCTCTCTCTCTCTCTCTCTCTCTCTCTCTCTCTCTCTCTCCCTTCCCTTTCTCTCTCTTTCTCAAAAATAAATAAACATTAAAAAAATAATAATAAATAAATAAAATAAAATCTTTAAGGGGCACCTGGGTGGCTCAGTTGGTTAAGCGGCTGGCTCTTGATTTAGGCTCAGGTCATCATCTCCCGGTTTGTGAGTTCAAGCCCTACATCAGGCTCCATATTAACAGTGCAGAGCCTGCTTGGGATTCTCCTTCTCTCCCTCATCTCTGCCCTTCCCCCACTCATTCTCTCTCTCTCTCTCTCTCAAAATAAGTAAATAAACTTGAAAAAATAAAATAAAATCTTGGGGCACCTTGGTGGCTCAGTTAGTTGAGCATTCTACTTTGGCTCAGGTCATGATCTTGCGGTCAAGGAGTCAAGCCCTGTGTTGGGCTCTGTGCTGACATCTCAGAGCCTGGAGCCTACTTCAGTTCTGTGTCTCCCTCTCTCTCTGCCCCTCCCAAGCTTGCACTCTGTCTTCTCTCTCTCTCTCTCTCTCTCTCTCTCTCTGTCTCTCTGTGTGTGTCTCTCTCTCAAAAATAAGCAAGCATTAAACAAAATTAAAAAATAATAATAAAGTAAAATCTTAAAAAATAAAATGTCTTCCCTTTGAACTTAAAGAATTTTAATATTCATGTCTATATTCCCTGATAATCACAGAAAATGAAGCTCATTTACACCAATGACAACATAGTCCTGTCTTTGTATATATAGTACCACATATAGTATCCTCTGCTTAGTCTGAAATGCCCTCCCATGCTCAGTCCCCACCAGTCCTGGCCAAATGCCACTCTTTCTCTAGGAACCATTTACAAACTCACCTCTGCTCCCTAGGCCATTACATACCCATTCTCTTCATTTTTCCTCTTTGTACTCCTGCTCTACATTCTGCTTATATATCATATATAGCACACGCATTGCATAGTATCATAGTTTGTTTTCTTGCTGGCATGTTCATAATGCTGGAACTGTAATTGGTTCATCACTGTGTCCCCTGTACCTAGCCCATATTGAGTTCTCAGTTATGTCTATCGACACTGAACAATACCACTTTGCTTCATTTTTCTTATCTGTAAGAAAAGGATAAGCTTCTGACTTATTTGATAAGGATGTCCTGAGGCTGGGCTACTTAACTAATTTTTTTTTTTAAGTTTATTTATTATGAGAGCGAGTGCACCAGGGGAGAGATGGAGAGGGGGGAGAGAGAAAGTCTCAAGCAGACTCTGTGCTGTCAGTGCAGAGCTGGATGCAGGGCTCAGTCTCACTAACCAGAAGATCATGACCTGAGCCGAAATCAAGAGTTGGATGCTTGATTTCATTCAGGCGCCCCTAATTACTTAATTCCTAAAATATAAAGCCACGCTATGTTAATACAAAAAACTCCTGAAAGAAGATGTTTGTTTTAATGAGCCATCAGTGGAGAGTTCCATTAAGTGGTAGAGTCAGTAATGCAAAAAATTATAAAACATTTACTTAAAAAAATTTTTTTTAAATGTTTATTAATTTTTGAGAAAGAGAGAGAGACAGAGTGCAAGTCAGGGAGAGGCAGAAAGAGAGGGAGACACAGAATCCGAAGCAGGCTCCAGGCTCCAAGCTGTCAGCACAGAACCTGACATGGGGCTCAAACTCACAAACCACGAGATCGTGACCTGAGCTGAAGTCAGATGCTTAACCGACTGAGCCACCCAGGCACCCCTATAAAACATTTACTTGATGAAATTTGCTGAATATTCAAAGAGGTCAAAGAAATCTCACCATAATTAACTCCTATTGGGTTAATTGGTGCCAGGCACTATTGTCTCCTTTTCAAGAAAGGTCCAATCCAGATAGAATGTCAGGACGTATACCAATAAAGAGGGAAAAAATGCAAAATAGCAAGCTGTGTGCCCCAGGCGATAAAGAAAAATTGCAACAGCTCATGAATACCACTTTGTCTTCTCTGGGATCCAGAAGAACCCACTTGTGTCTGGCTAGATTGAAAGGCACAAAGTTGACTGGTAAAATGACATTGTTGAAAGAGCCTCCATTAACCCATAAAAACTTGAATTTGAAGTATCACTGTCTACTGATGTTTGCATACCAAGTACGCTGTCACCAGCAGCAAAAAACCGTTAAATGTAAGCTACCCTCCAAATTTGAAAAAGCACACCTGTTCTTGAGGCTGGCACATTCAACTGAAAATGTAAACCTTGTCTACTAAATTCTCTGTGCTCCAGCCACCCAGCCACCCCACCACAGGCCTTTTTCAGTAATCTAGTTCTCTCTTACAGCGTCTGGAGTAACTCCTCTCCCCAACAAGGTTGCTAACCCCTCTCTCCTCCCATAGAGGACTTGCTTATTTTCTCCACAGCCTCCACCTACTTCCTATTGGATTCAAATGCTTTCATATTGAATTTCTGTTGACCTTGAATTAAACCATATTCTATTCTGGGCCACAGAGAAATCAGAGGAAAAAGCAGAGCTCATAGTCTATAATGATTTCTGGCTGCTTAATCACACATACGGTGTCATTGGGAACAGCACTCCAGAGATAAAGCTGCCTGTTAGTTCACCTGCACACGGAGCTTATCATCCTGCAACTTGAGCATGAGATATTTTACTGGATTCGTATGGCTTCTTATTCCAGATAGTAACAAACTACGAATCATTCTATAATTAAATCAGCAAAGGGCTCCAGACACAGAGACTTTCAAAGCAGGGCCACTGTCTTCATTAGGTACCTCAAGAGCAGGAATCTTACCTTTTAATGTCTTTTGACATTTAGAAAATTCTAGGTATTCAACATATATTACATTGTTTAACTTGACATTTAAATAATTTTACGTCGGTTCATGTCCACTTAAATACTAAAATTCATCTCAGTGAAAGAGGAAGGAAGCTGGCAACACCAAACCAGCAGAGCAAGTCTTTATTTTCCGTTTGCCTTTAAGCTGTTAAAGCTGTGACCTGAAAAGTTAGTTCAACTTGCTGAGCAATCTATTTACTCAAGTCAAACACAACTTGTAAGGAAGTGACTCTCATTTTACCCAACTTGGAATGTTTCAGCTAGAATCATGGGTGGGTAGAATTTACTAACTAAGAAGTTACGTTATATCGTCTAAATCAGGCTTCTCAGACTTTCACATGCATACAAATTAGGTGGGGATTTTATCAAAGTGTAGATTCTGATTTAAAAGGTGTAGAATGGGACCCAGATTCTGCATTTCAAACCATTGTTGGTGGGTTGCTTATGCTGCTGGTCCACTGATGACTTTGAGGAGCAAAAAGTCTAGGCCTCATTTTGTCCAGAGAAGTGAAATGACAATGATTTTATCATTGCTCCAGAGTGTTTCATTGATTAGCATAATTTTAAAATGTCATGAATTTGAAATAGGGAATGAGCAGTTTCTGGAAGATGAAGAAAAAAGTTAACTTCACAAAATTCTTAGTTTTATTTATTTTTTTTTGTTTCTTATTTGTTTTCCATGATCTAACCATGTGGGAACATGCTGTCTGGATGTGTTGTAATTAGAGAATCACTTTAACCCACACATAATTTGTTCTCATCACAATCAATTAATAGGCTCACTGTATTCCCATAGATGCATGACTGTATACTGAGTATCAGGTCATGACATACTCATTCTGTCTCATTCAGCAACCTTTTATTTCATCTCAATTTAAAATTTTAACTCTGGGTGGCTGGCTGGCTCAGTCAGTAGAAAATGTGACTCTTGGCCTCCGGGTTGTGAGTTTGAGCCCCATGTTGGATGTAGGGTTTATTTAAAAGATAAAATCTTTAAAAATAAAAAGAATAACATTTTGACTCAAACACTTTCAAAGATTTTGGTTATGTCCTGCAAAGCACTATTTAGTATGAGGCTAGATTATTCTGTCATCTTTTTCCACCTCATAACTAGAAAGCAAGCTTGATTTAAGGAGAGAAACAGGATGTCTTTCTCTACTTTCTGACTCAGTAATTTAAAACTATAACGCAGAGTTCCCTTGAGAGTTAGTTTAATTTACTCAATTCCTAGAGGAATGCTGCCAATCTTTCTTATCCTTTTAATAGAATTTAAAAGCTTTAATAGTAATATTACGAAATATTTAAGTATACATCTGTACTAAATTATTGGGTCTCTAGTCTCTCCATTCCTCTAGGAAGGCAAGTAAAGAGGCGCTAGAAAATTTCCAAAAGACAGAAGACTCTTTTCCCTTAGAGCCTCTCACCCTGAGCATCTGAGTAAGCTGCCTTATTATCTGTGGAATGGGGAAAACAGAATGACACTTAGGCCGACTAGCTTCTGATTTTAAACATAAATTATTTAAATATGCAAATAATATCAAGAAACAGGTACTGCAGGTCTCCTAGGCACAAGGCTCTATGTTTCATACAATAAAATGTAAAATCCAAATTTTGCCACTAAGTCTAGGTGAGATAGTCTACTTAGGAAGGTCACACATAAACCTGTGATAAATAGTAATTCAAGATTATATAACAACTCAAAGCAATAGGGCAATACAGAAGACATTGCTAATTTGTGCAAGAGCAAGTATGATCTATAGAAATTCAGAGAGAGGAGTAATTATGTACAGCTAGGTTGGAGGAATTTTGTTTTCAATCTCTGATAGCAGTTATCTCTGAAGATAAGTGTGATATAAAACAGAAGCGATTGTCTTTCATCTGGAAGGGACTTATCAAGGACTAACTGAAAAAATGCTTTATCAAGGACTCACTGAAAAGTCCTTTGTTAACTTGTAATAGAATGTAATTTCAAAGAGATCTGGGTCCCTCTGGCAAATTTACATGAGATAGGCCACAGGCTGCTACTTAGCCTTTCAAGGTCTGCTTTTTGTCTTACTGAAAAACGAGGGGGCCCATGATCTCCAAAATCCATTCCAGTCTAGAATTATAAGATTCTGGGGCCTCTTAGGAACTTCTGGTTTGAAAAATTCACTAAACTGTGAGCTTTCTTTCTGTATAAAACTTCCCCAGGACCCAGCAAAGCCTATGGCAGTTAGTATTTGTTGGTCGACACTAGGAATTTCCAATCAGATTTTCATTCATTGAACATGTTAGTTGAGAGTTTACTATGTCATACTCCCATGCTGGACATGGAGATAGGAATACAAGAAACTCAACCCTAGGAAGTTCACAGTAGTAGATGTATGTCAACATTTACTGAAAAACATGCGATAAGTGGTGCCTGGGTGCCTCAGTTGGTTAAGCATCCAACTTTTGATTTCAGCTCAGGTCACGATGTCACAGTGCTTGGGATCAAGCCCCGTGTTGGGCTCTGCGCTGACAGCACAGAGCCTGCTTGGGATTCTCTCTCTCCCTCTCCCACTGACCCTCTCCCGCTTGTGTATGCTCTTGTTCTCTCTCTCTCTCTCTCTGTATCAAAATAAATAAATAAACATTAAAAATAAAATAAAATCATGTGGCAAGGGCCAACCCAATTAAATTGGGGGAAATAATTGTTGTTGTTGTTGTTGTTGTTATTGTTGTTTAACAAATGATGCCAGAACAATTGGATATCCATGTACAAAAAAATTAAGTTGGACCCCTTACTCAAACCATTACAAAAATTAACTCAAAATGGATTAAAAATCTAAATGTAAGAGCTAAAATTATAAAACTCTTGGAAGAAAATGTAGTAAATCTTTGTGACCTAAGATTAGGCAATGGTTTCTTAGACTGACACCAGAAACACAAATAACAAAAGAAAAAGATAAGTAGAACTTCGTCAAAATTAAAAACGCTGGTATTTCAAAGGACACCATCAAGAAAGTGAAAAACCATCCCACAGGGGCGCCTGGGTGGCTCAGTCGGTTGGGCGTCTGACTTCGGCTCAGGTCATGATCTCGCGGTCCGTGAGTTCGAGCCCCGCATCGGGCTCTGTGCTGACAGCTGAGAGCCTGGAGCCTGTTTCAGATTCTGTGTCTCCCTCTCTCTCTGACCTTCCCCCATTCATGCTCTGTCTCTCTCTCTGTCTCAAAAATGAATAAACGTTAAAAAAAAATTTAAAAAAAACCAAACCATCCCACAGAATGTGAGAATATATTTGCAAATCACATATCTGATATGGTACTAGTATTCAGATATTTAAGTAACTCTTAACAACTAAACCGTAAAAAGACACATAACTCAATTTCTCTTTGTGGGCAAAGGATTTGAATAAATATTCCCCTAAAGAAGACATACAAATGGCCGATGAAAACATGAAAAAGTATTCATCATTAGTCATTTGAGAAATGCAGCTCAAAATCACAATGAGATGCTACTTCACACCCACTAGTTTGACTATAATCAGAAGGTGGATAATAACAAATGTTGGCAAAGATGAGCAAAAGTTGGAACCCTCATGCATTGCTGGTGGGAATCTAAACTGGTGAAGCTGCTTTAGAAACAGCTGGACTATTCCTTAAGATACAAAACACCGAGTATGACCCAGACATTCCACTCTTAGTTATATAACTAAGAAAATTAAAAACATATGTCTGCACAAAAACTAATACATAGAGGTGCTATTTGTAATAGCTAAAAAGTGAAATCAAACCAAATATCTATTAATTAAAGAATGGATAACAAAATGTGGTATATCCATAAAATGGAATCATATTTATCTGTAAAAAGGAATTAAGTCCTGAAAGATATGACAATGTTGAATATTTTATGCTAAGAAGCCACATCCTGTGTAATTCCATTTATACTAAATGTCCAGAATAAGCAAATCCAAAGGAACAAAAAGCAGATTAGTGGTTGCCAGGGATTGCAGAGAAGGTGAATGAAGAATGATTGCTGGGGGGGCCTCAGTAGTTCCATTGGTTGATCTTCGGACTCTTGATTTTGGCTCTTAGTTCATGATCTCACAGTTCGTGGGTTTGAGCCCCACATCAGGCTTTGCACTGACAGTGTGGCATCTGCTTGGGATTCTCTCTCTCTCTCTCTCTCTCTCTCTCTCTCTGCCTCTCCCCCACTCACACACGCTCGCTCCCAAAATAAATAAATAAACTTAAAAAAAAAAAAAAGAAATGATTGCCTTATGATCATGAAGTTTCTTTTGGAGTGATGAAAATGTTCTGAAATTAGTTGTGGTGGTCGTTACACAACATTTTTAATATACACTGAGTTATATGCTTTATTATTATTTTTTTATGTAAACTCTACCCCCAAGGTGGGGCTCGAGCTCATGACCCTGAGATCAAGAGTCACACGCTCTACCAACTGAGCCTGCCAGGGGTCCCATGAGTTGTGTATTTTAAACAGATGGATTTTATATTGTGTAAATTATACCTCAATTAAAAATATATGTACTCATAGAGGAGTATAAACAGAGTACTATGGGAGCAGCTAACTCCATCTGGGAGAGGCTGTGAAGGTCAAAGGGGGAAAACATTGAGTGGAATTTGAAGGATAATGCTGGCTGACAACAATGGATGGAGAGAGACAGCCATACTGAAAAGGGCAGAACATGTATCTTGGAGTTGGACTTTGGTTCCAAAGCTAGTCCTGCCATACTAGCTGTGTGACTTTGAACAGTTTACTTAATCTCACTAAAATGAATATCCTCATCAGCGAAATAGAGGATACCTACTTCATGGGTGCAAATTAGATAGGATACTGTATGTAGAGCACTGAGTAAGTATTCAACAAGCATAGCCCTCTCTTTCTCCCCTCAACCTCATATTGCTATTTTAGGTGGAATTAATGTTGAGTGTAAAGGCAGAGCAGGGAAAGGCCTAGCTTGGGTCTGAATGGCAAGAAGTTCAATAAGGCTTAAGAAGAAAGGCAGCTGGAAGCAGAAGAAGGTGTTTTAGAGTCAGAAAATAGAGGCTCTGGGTGGCTCAGTCCAACTTCGGCTCAGGTCATGATCTTAGGGTTCATAAGCTTGAGCCCCACATCGGGCTCTGTGCTGTGGCTCAAAGCCTGGAGCCTGCTTCAGATTCTGTGTCTCCTTTGCTCTCTGCTCCTCCCCCACTTGTGCTCTGTCTGTCTCTCTCTCTCAAAAATAAAAGTAAACATAAAAAAAATTTTTTTAAGTGATAAAAAAAAAGAAAATAGAGTCTGTACGCGAAAGAAGGAACTTTGAATTTGGTCCTATGATTTAGTCCTAAATCCACTGAAGTTTTAAAGAGAAGAGGAATGTGAAGATACTGAGTCTTTAGATGATAGCAGAGGGAAGGGTAGCCCGAACTAGATAAGAATGGTAGCTGTGGGACTTCAGGAGACGATACAGATTTTTGACTTTATTAAATGTAAACCAAATCTGGGCATATTAGAGGCACTTGATGTGGCCTATTTTCTAATGAATTGTTAATAATTATTTGGTGACAGGGCACCTGAGTGGCTCAGTCAGTTAAGCATCTGACTCTTGGTTTTGGCTCAGGTCATGAGCTCACGGTTTCATGGGTTCAAGCCCTGAATTGGGCCCTGTGCTGACAGTGAGGAGCCCACTTGAGATTCTCTGTCTCCCACCCTCTCTCTCCCCCCTCCACTTGCTCTGTCTCTCTCAGAATAAATAAATAAACTTCAAAAGACAATTTTTTTAAAACTTCAAAAAATTTTTTAAAATAATTATTTGGTGACATTTTCTATATTTTAATCGCTTACTTCAGTTAGTATTTTGGTAAAACTAAATCTTAGATAATACCAGTAAAAAAAAAAGTACTTATTGTTGAGAACAGTCCAATCTCCAGCCTGAGCACTACATGGCAAAATTGAAAGACTTGGCTCTATTTTTGACTGAAGCAGGTTATGTAACTTGCTGTGAATTTATTTCCCTTTCAGAGAATAAATGATGACAACGTTAACCTGGCTGACTTCAAAATATTGTGAAAATAAACAAACATCTCAAAGCTCTTTGAAGTTCATTGATGGAAAGTACCCTTCAAATCCAAAATTTCATTATGTAAATAGACAGTGAATTATTCTTTTCCTGAATCAATTTTTAGTGTTCCTTCCTCTAATCTTGCCCTTGAACATTTCTACAATTACAACAACAATGAAAAACCTTCTGAATTCTTACTCTGAAAAAGTCCCTGCAGTATATTATAAATTCTAGACACATGTGCATAGTACGTTGCGGTCACAAAACACTTTTACAAATACAATCACATTCAGATTAATTGATTTTTTCCAATAAGCTCAACTGGTAATGTTGGTGAACTTGGTATGCGAACAGGTGAAATGAATTGCCTAATAACAACCAGCTAGACATGAGCAGGACCACTGCTTAAACTCAGGTTCACTCTAGATTCCAGGCTTTGCCTATCTTCCTGCATTAAACTAGACAAAGATTCCTACACACACACACACACACGCACACGCACATGCACACACACACACACATTTAATTCCCTGCTTGGGTGGCTCAGTTTGTTAAGCATCCAACTCTTGGTTTTGACTGAAGTCGTGATCTCATGGTTCCTGAGTTCAAGTCCTGCATTGTGCTCTACTCTGACAGTGCAGAGCCTGCTTGGGATTCTCTCTCTCCCTCTCTCTGTCCCTCATTTGCTTCAGGACCCAAGTGGTCTCTGTGCTGACAGCAGACAGCCTGATGCAGAGCTGGAACTCAGAAACCTGGAGATTATGACCCGAGCCTAAGTCAGACACTTAACCGACTAAGCCACCCAGGTGCCCGAGACAGAGGTAATTTATTTGTAGATTAAATAGTATAGTATTGGCTAAGAGAAATTTATCAGCTTTTAAATGTTTTAATTTGTTTCTATAAAACTACTTCAAATGAATAACCCAAGCATTTCTCAAAATAATACATCAATATTACACAAATTATTTGAATAAACCATATATATTAAATCATTATAGCAGAAATTATTCTGACATGAATGTATATCATACTATACTCTGCATAAATATATAGCATATTTAAAATACCACATAATAATAATGGTTTATAGTCAATCTGAAGAATTTGATCAGGGAATAAACTTTCATAATACCTAAATTGGACATGTATTAATCTTGTTTTTTACTCTGTATATTTTGTGAGGCTTTTTTTTTTTTCAACGTTTTTTATTTATTTTTGGGACAGAGAGAGACAGAGCATGAACGGGGGGGAGGGGCAGAGAGAGAGGGAGACACAGAATCGGAAACAGGCTCCAGGCTCCGAGCCATCAGCCCAGAGCCTGACGCGGGGCTCGAACTCACGGACCGCGAGATCGTGACCTGGCTGAAGTCGCTTAACCGACTGCGCCACCCAGGCGCCCCTTTTGTGAGGCTTTGACATGTGGGTGGCCTTACTGACAGAGGGGCCTTCCCAGGGCTAGCTAATTCCTAGAGATAGCAAATGACTCCCCTGTGACCATACCTTTCATATGCAAACCAACCCACCCAGACTTTATATCCCTAAACACCTCCTTTATCTACCTCATACACAAGCCATTATTCCCCCTGCTCTAAATTACTCTAGGGCCAGGCATTGGGCAACTAGAGACCACCCCTATAGACAAGAGCCTGCTAAAATTATTCAAATTATACAATCCCAAATTTGCTCAAACTTTCTTACACTGCCTTGTCCATTCCTTCCTGCAGAAACCACAATGAATGCTCTGGCCCTGCTTTCTCTTTCACTCTTTCTGCCTCCTAATGGACACTGGTACTTCCCCAGTGGCCCCCATAGTGTGGCATGCCCTCCCACCCCACCCCCCAACCCCTGCCTGGAAGCTGTAAATAATAAACTCTTCTTTCAAAGGCAGGTGTCCCTGTGTCTCTCACCTTACCATACCTAACTAAAGCAAATCTCAGGTACAAATCAAGACAACTGTGGCATGGTTCCTTAACTAAGAGTAAATAAAGAACTGGGGGTGGGGGTGGGGGGAGAAGGCAATGCTCCATTCATCATGTACAGGAAATGAAAGATCAAAGATGAAATACACTTTTTTGGGTGAGTGACTTATGTACTTATTTATTCTTCCAACATTTATTTATTGAGAGTTTACTAAGTGCCTGGCACTGTGTTAGGCACTGAATATACAGTAAGGGACTAAACAGGTTTAGTCCCTGTCCTGTGAGACTCACAGTTTAGAGAGAAAAGATAGGCAAGAAAACAAGTGAACAAACACATAATTACAAAGTGTGCTATGCTTACAAAGCCACCCAGGTCCCCCTGATTTACAGTTTTAAAAGCTTACTTACCATGTAGAGAATAGACTGTAGAGGAATAAGGCTAGAAGTTGAGTGACCTGTCAGGAGCCTATTGCAGCGGTCCAGAAGGTGATGGTGGCCTGGCCTAGGTGGATAATAGTGGAAGTGGTCAGATTTGGGGGTGCCTGGGTCGTTCAGTCAATTGAACATTCGACTCCTGATTGTGGCTCAGGTCATGATCCCAGGGTTGTGGGATTCAGCCCCATGTCGGGCTCTGTGTTGAGTGTGGAGACTGCTTAAGAATCTCTCTCTCACCCTCTGCCCCTCTCCCCTGCTCGCACACTCTCTCTCTAAAAAATAAAAATAAATAAATAAAAATAAAATGAAAGATTATTAAAAAAAAAAGAAGAAGAAGATGAAGACGAAGAAGAAAGAGAAGAAAAAGTAGCAGATTTGGTTAATTTCTTGATGATTTCATGCATGGTGTGGCCAGAGATGAGGTTATGTTTTGAAGGTGGAGCTGGCAGGATTGCCACAGGTCGCAGTTAAGGAGTGGTGGAGCCATTGTTCAAATCTAAGTATGTCTGATTCTACAGCCATGCTTCTAACAATTCTAGGCTGTCACAATGCTAAACAACAAAAGCATAAAGGCAGAATGGAAAGTTCATAGTATCTTCCAGTGTTTATTGAGCCACCTATATGTTTGAGGTAAGGCTTTGTGGAACAAGACAAAAACAAAACAAAACAAAAAACCTCTCGACTGGGTGCATAGGAGATCAGGGTTCAAACTCTGCTTTTGCCTGGGATTCTTCATCAGCATGGATCACATGACATCTAATGTCCCTTCTAGCTTTCGTGCTCTGTGTTTCTACTATGCGGCCCCTGGGGAGATAGAGCTATGTTTGGTGCCACCCACAGGTGTACAAGGGAAGATAAAATGGCTTAGCATATGATTAGCATACTAATTACGGCAAGAGCAGATAAGAGGAGAAAGACTAGAGACTGTCTTCAGTTTCAACACTATTTGGTTTCGCAAAAGTACTTGGTTTTAGTAGATTGCTTTCAAGGAAAACAGAAAGCAGGTCTATACATTGTTGTCATTCCAATTTTCAGGATATGCTAGAATTTTACGCCTCATTCATCCAAATATTCAAGTATTTATTCCCTCATCAAGCATTTAAAACCTATTGAGTATTAGGTGTACTCAATAACATTTATTGAGCAAATCTGAGTGAAGTTAAAAAACAAACGAGGACTTTTTTAGACTTTACATCTGGCCTTTTAAGACTTTACAACAATCTTATAAGGTGTCGTCGCTCCTTTCTTTTTCACATAATAAAACTAAAACCTGAAGCAGTCTAATCACTTGTTCAAGCATAAGGTAGTGAGCCCAGTATTCATATCTGGGTCTGCTGGATTTTTCACCTCACCACACAGGATCTTGTGAAAGTGATCACAGTCTAGTTGGGGTATGGGATGGTGTGTGTGCTGTATTAACTGCTCTGAAAAGGTGCAGCATGGAGTGATCCATGATCTAGAATAGAGGTCAGCAGACTCTCTCTGTAGAGGGCCACCTAGTGAGTGGGGGTCATGATAGGGTCCGTTGCAGCTCCTCAGTCCTGCCCTTGTGGCACAAAAGCAGCCATAGACAACAAAACATAAATGAGTGGGCATGGCTGTGTTCCAATAAGACTCTGCTTCATGGATAATGAAATTTAAATTTCACATAATTTTCACTTGACACCAAATATCATTCTTCTTTTGATCTCCCCCACCCCAATCATTAGAAACATAAAAACAAATTCTTAGCTTGAGAGCTGTAGGAAAAATAAGTGGCAGGCCGGATTTGGCCCATGGACTGGCGTTGGCCAGTTTGGGGTGCTATAACAAATACCACAGACTGGGTGGCTCAAACAGTGAACAATTATTTCTCACAGTTCCAGAGGTTGTGAAGTGCTGGCAGTTGTGGTGTCTGGTGAGAGGCTTATTCCTGCTTTGCAGACAGCCATCTTATTGCTGTATCCTCACAGGGCAATGAGAGAGATCATCTCTCTCTCCTGTCTCTTCTTATGAGGGCATTAATTCCATTTATGAAGGCTCCACCCTGATGATCTATTTACCTCCCAAAGGCTCTTAAATACCATTATGGTGGGAATTCAGGCTTCAATATACGGAGTCTGGGGGGGACACACTCACCCTGCAGCAGTTTATGAGAGGCGCCCTGGCATGCAGAAGAGTTCTGCGATCACTCTTCTCTGCAGGCCAGACTTACAGTGGGAACTGCTTCAACCGATTGGGAAACTAAATGCAATAGGAGTAATCAGATCCTAGGGTGGCAGGGGCCAAGTGGCAGCGCTTAAGTACTAAAGGCTAAGTGGGCATGGTTACCATGATGGACAGCAGAGTCAAAGCAGTAATTAGTCTGGCTTGTGCAGACCTATGTCATTGGCTCATCATGGTGTTCCTAGAAATGAAATAGATAGGGAGCTTACTAAATTCTTACTTGAACTGGATCAGTAGAGAAGTCTTTGGTTAAGTAAACAAAAGTCTAACCTGTATCATAAAAAGAGAGTCACAGCCCCTCAATCAAATTCTCAGACTCCAGCCAGTTTACAGAACCCAGAAACCCTTAAATGAAAGGGAGGCCACTGGGACACTACCAAAAATTTATAGTTAATCTTTCTCTAGCCTCTACCAAAGAGACCTACAACCTTTACTAGGGTAACTGTGCATTGGGGAAAAGGAAACAATCAGACCCTTTGGGGTCTACTGGACAATGGCTATGAAGTGACATTGATTCCGGGAGACCCAAATGTCACTATGGCCCATTAGTCAGAAGAGGGACTTATAGAGGTTAGGTGATTGGTGGAGTTGGATCTCAGGTCTATCTCACAGTGGGCCCAGTTGGTCCCCAACTCCATCCTGTGGTTATTTCTTCAGTTCTGGAATGCATACTTGGAATAGATATACTTAGCAGATAGCAGAATCCTTGCATTGTTTCCCTGACCTATGAAATGAGGGCTAATACGGTGGAAAAGGCCAAGTGGGAGCCCCTGGAACCACTTCTGCCCAGAAAAATCGTAAGCCCATTCCTGGAGGGACTGCAGAGATTACTGCTACCACACACCTATTCAACTCCCCTATTTGGCCGGTGCAGAAGACAGATGGATCCTGGAAAATGACAGTGGACAATCATGAGCTTAAACCAGGTGATGACTCCAATTGCAGCTATTGTACCAGATGTGGTTTCCTTGCTTGAACGAATTAACACATCCCCTGGTACCTAGCATACAGCTGCTGATCTGGCAAATGCTTTTTTTCTTGATACCTGTTAGTAAAAACCACCAGAAGCAGCTCACTGTCAGATGGCAAGGCCACCAATTTGCCTTCACTGTCCTACCTTGGGGTATATCAGCTCTTCAGCCCTATGTCATAATGTGGTTCACAAAGATCTTAATCATTTTTCCCTCCCACAAGGTATCACACTGGTCCCTTATATTGATGACATATATTGATTGGACCTAGTAAGCAAGCAGTAGCAACTACTCTAGACTTATTAGTAAGGCATTTGCATGTCACAAGGTGGGAAATAAAATCCAAAAAGACCTTAGGGGCTTCCACCTCAGTGAAATTTCTAGGGGTCCAGGAATATGGACTCAACATATATTCTCATTTGGGTGTTTTATTCCATGCTATTTACTGAGTGACCTAAAAAGCTGCTAATTTTGAATGAGGCTCCGGACGAGAGAAGACTCTGTGACAGGCCCAGGCTTATGTGCAAGCTGCATTGCCACTTGGCCAGATGATCCAACATCCAATGGGGCTTGGAGTATATGTTGCAGACAGGGATGCTGTTTGGAGCCTTCGATAGGCCCTTACAGGTGCATCATAGTGCATGCAAGCTCTTAGAATTTTGGAAAAAAGTCCCACCGTCCTCTGCAGATAATTTGTTTTGAGAACCAGATCTTGGATTGCTACTGGGCCTGAATAGAGACTAAATGGGTCACCCAGTTACCATGAGACCTGAGCTATTCATCATAAACTGAGTGTCATCTGACTTACCAAACCAAGTTGGTTGTGCATAGCAGCATTGCACCATGAAATGGAAAGGGCCCAGCAGACCCTGAAGGCACAAGTGGTTTACATGAAGAAGTGGCCCATATGCTTGTGGTTCCCAATCCTGCTACAATGGAAGGATACAGCAAGGAGGCAGCTGTCTACAAACTAGGAAGAGGGCTCTCACTAGACACTGAACCTACTTGCACCTTGATCTTGGACTTCCCAGCCAGCTTCCAGAACTGTGTGAAAGAAATGTTTGTTGTTTATGCTACCCAGTCAACGGTATTTGTTATAGTGGCCCAAACTGATTAAGGCAGAAATAGTAGTTTGCCAATCCCTGACCTAGAGTCCAGACTGGCACTGTCCAATAGAACTTTCTGTAATGATGGAAATGTTCTATATCTGCACTGCACAATGTAGTTGCCACTAGCTACATGTGGCTATTGAGCACTTGAAGTGTGACTAATGCAACTAAGGAACTGAAATTTTCATCTTGCCTTCTTTTCAATTCCTGTAGCCCTTATCATTTATTTCTCTTAGGATTCATATAGTTTCTAAATTAGTTGCCCTGTCTCCATTTTCATTCTCCTCCAATCTACCCTTCACAAAGCTAGAGGGGTTTTTCTAAAACCAAATAGGATCCTAACACTTCTCCAAGGTTATGGTTCCTGGAAACTTTAGAAAGAAGTTCAACTCGCTAGCATGCCATATACATCCTTTCCTTAGGAAATCACACCCCAAAAACCAAGAGCACACTTCACACACATTTTCCTTAGCCAATTTGACAATAAATTCTATTTAAAAAATAATAAAATAAAAAGTAAATTAAAAAAAGGAAATCACAAAGAAGGAAAATACCTTCCTCTGATCAGGTAAGTGATGATAAATTTCTTTCTTTTTTAATTTTTTTTAATGTTTATTTATTATTGACAGAGGGAGACAGAGCATGAGCATGGGAAGGGCGGAGAGACAGGGAGACACAGAATCTGAAGCAGGCTCCAGGCTCCAGGCTCCCAGCTGTCAGCACAGAGCCTGATGCGGGGCTCAAACCCATGAACCGAGAGGTCATGACCTGAGTTGAAATCAGACACTTAACCGACTGAGCCACCCAGGCACCGCTATGATGATAAATGTCTTAAGAGTAGTCCCTCATCATACTTTGTCTCTTCTAACATTTCACACAGTGGCTTTCTAAATGCTGCCATGAAAAAAAAACCTTGGCTTTGGAGATGGAAATTAGAATCCTGCTTCTGGTACATTCAAGCAGAGACACTATGGATTCTTAATCGCCTTGAGCCTTACTCTACCTCTGTGCTAAATGGGAATGATGTTAATTATATCCAGGGTTTTGGTGCAGATTAAATGAGTCTGCACTTAGTAAAAAGGCTGTATACATGGTTGCTGTTGTTCTAATAACTATCAACTTTAGAAATGTTTCTCAGTGGGGTGCCTAGGTGGCTCAGTCAGTTGAGCATCTGACTTCAGCTCAGGTCATGATCTCTCAGTTCATGGCTTCGAGCCCTGCATCAGGCTCTGTGCTGACAGCTCAGAGCCTGGAGCCTGCTTCGGATTCTCTGTCTGTCTCTCTCTGTCTCTACCCCGCTCATACTCTGCACATCTCTCTCTCTCTCTTTCTCTCTCTCTCAAAATCTCAAAAATAAATAAATATTAAAAAATTAAAAAAAGAAAAAGAAAGGTTTCTCAAAAAGCAATACTGGTCTTACTTTACCTAAAATACTTTACCTAACATGTTTATCCCAAACACTCCTTTGACATTTTCTGTCTTTAGGTTTAAGACTGTAATTTCTTCACTTTTGTTTCTCTAACCAAAAATTTCAGCAATACCAATGGAAATTTGATTCTTGAGAGTCAAATGACAATGCCATCATATAAGCATGTCAGAAATGAAAGAAAAAGTAGTAATATTTTTAAGTATCCAAAGGGACTTTTCAAAGGGGACTTTTTCAGTGAGTTCTCCTAGGAGTAGTAGGAAAGGCACTGCCCTCAGAGAGGGAAATGAAGTAAAGAAACCACATTTTCAAGGGTGCCTGGCTGGCTCAGTCAGAATAGTGTGCTATTCTTTTTTAAAATATATATATTAAATATAATATCATGCTACTCTTGATCTCAGGATTGTGAGTTTGAGCCCTATCTTGGGTGTGGAGATTACTTAGGAATAAAATCTTTTTTTTTTTTAAAGTTTATTTATTTGGAGTGAGAGGGAGAGAGAGAGAGAGAATGCATGCATGGGCTGGGAAGGGGCAGAGAGAGAGAGAGAGAGAGACGATCCCAAGCAGGCTCTGAGCTGGGCCTGATGCAGGATTTGACACTATAACCGTGAGATCATGACCTGAGCTGAAGTCAAGAGTGAGACACTTAACCAACTGAGCCACCCAGGTGCCCCAAGAATAAAATCTTTAGGAAAAAAACCAAAAAAACTATGTTTTCAGAGGAGGGAAAAGAAGTAAACTGACAATTTAGTTTACACTGGAAATGTTCTTTTTCCTTCCCTAGGGAAAGCCTGAAAGCACAAGATTTCTAAGATTAAGTATACTTTTCATTAGACCACAATACACTTTATGATAGATTTATATCAATACTTCATTTTTCAGGTCTTGAAATTAGGTCTAGAAATACCAAAGGACATTGTCATCAGTACACTTTTTTTTCTGTTAAGGGCAGTGAAGATTGATTATTTCATGAACTTAAGGTTTCCAAAACACTTAATGGATGTTTCAGAATACTTATTACATTGAACGGATATCTCTACAAAAACACCCCACTCTTGATATTAAAATTTCTTGGAAGACACAGATTTTTAAAAGTCATCTTTATTTATTTGTCTCAGTCTGCCTCAGCGTAGTTAGCATATACACTGTACAGCAAACCATATTAACAAACCGGTGGCCATTCCTGCTTATTCTTTCCGGTGCTCAAGTTTGCAATCCCTACTAAATGCTCAGTAAATTCATGTGGAAGACGTGAATAACATTCATAGGGTAATTATGGTGATTCCTTAATCTCACAGGGTCTGGAACACAATTTTTGAGGCTGAGAGAGGAACTGCTTGTTTGTACCCCCAACTTCAATAAGCCCTAGGTAACAAGCCCGGTAGCCACCAAAGCATTTCCTTTCCCACTGAAACTTCATCCAATCTCGGTTGTATTTTCTTTCATTTCACTTATGGCAGTTTGCATAGGCTTTGGTATATTTTAGATGTTCTTAAAAATTTTAAGTTAACTGTCCAAGCAGAACGTTTTATATCTTGGTTACAGACCCCTCCGTAAGAAGATGACCATCGGCAAGAGAAAGGGAGGGATTGGAGGGGAAATAGTGGCAGCTAAATTGGAGAAACCTGGTCATTTCCCCGAGCGAACAAGGCCTCAGGTGGGAGGGGGGATTGGAAGACGAGAACGCCACGTGACCTTGGGGGGGGGGGCCCCCGGGCTGAGTCGACCCCGCCCCTCCGCTCGCCGCCGGGGGGGCGCATGCGCAGCCCGTGTTAGTGATGGAGGAGAGAAGATGGCGGAAGCGGAGTGAGTGACTTGCTGGTGACTGATGTCGTAACCGGGGGGGCGAGTGGGGCAGCGACATGTCCCCTGAGGGGAAAGCTCAAGGCTCTTTGGAGGGCAGTGCAGGGAAAGGGAGACCCAGGAGTTCCTTATCTTGCTTGGAGGAGCCCGCTTGGCCCATATAGGGGGGCGGAGGCCAACTGTAAGGGTCTAGTTACCTCCAGGCGGGAGCGCCCATTCCGCCGTGTGATCCCGAATCGGCAGGGCCCTGCTGGCAGAGCCACCCCAGGGACCCCGACCGCTGGGGTCTTCCGGGAGGTGGGCCCCAGCGGGCCCCTCAGGCGCTGTCATCCCTGCAAGTGGGCCCCGCGGGCAGCCTCGTCACGGATGCCCGCTCCAGGGGCCCGCGGAGGCTGGGTAGGGTTGGGCGGGCACTGCCGGGCCTCCTTAGCGCTCCCCCACTTCCCGCCCCGGCGTCACCCCACTCCTCCTCGGAGGGAGAACCTGAGACGAGGCTGCTCACCGCCCTCCCCCAGGAGGCGTGGAGAAGGTGTCCTAGCGCGGGCCTTATCGCGGCGGGGGCTCCTGCGGGTCTGGCCAGGCTGAAACACCCCGGAAAGAAAGACCTTATTTCCCCTGGGTCTCTGGCTGCAGTGTTGACGCCTGCCTTAGAGAGCCATGTTCTTGTGCGGTGGTGTGGTGTGATGATGTTCTTAGTTAGCTACTCAAACTTCGTGTTTCCTGGGTAGGCCTCTTGTGCACCACGACTGCCAGCTGTATTTTGCAGACAGTACTACGCACAGACGGTGGAGTTAGTAAAATTGTTTTTTTGTGCCAGGTCTCCAAATGTGATACAATGGTTTGGTCCTTCCTGCTCACTGATGTTTAGATTTGGGCCTAGAATTTGGATTATCTGCGACCATCTTTGGTTTGTTAGTGAACGAACTTACCATGGGGTTTCAGTTTGAGGATGTGGTTGTGCAGAATAGCTGTCTGAAAGGACCAGAATTTAAGCTGGCTTTTTGCATATCACTGCTACATGGGTAAGAGTTTTGACAGCCAGCAATTTGGCAAAAAGTTTACCTTGTCTACCACTAAATCTGTATGATTTGAACGTATGATTTGATGATTGGAAAGCAGTTTGAAAAAGTATAAAAAAAAAACCATAGAGAAGCATAAAGATGTGGGTCATTTACTAATCAAAAAACTGAAGTCAGCTGTTTTCCTCTACTATTTTCCTTTCACTTCCTTTTATTAAATTGAGGTTTTTTGTTTTTTTGTTTTTTTACTTTTAATTCCTTGGACAGCCTATAAATACTATTTGCATAAATGGTGTAAAGAACAAAGAAAATTTGTACGTAAAGGGACACCATATGGGAATAGTGTGTGTATGCACAATTAGTGCCAAATTCCTTTGTCTTTTCATGAAGTAGAAAGTGTTCTTGCTACATTCTTGTCAATGATGCTGATGTGATGTGTGGCAGATTTTGCTTCTCAGAAGAAAAGATTGGATAAGAAAGACAGATAAAATCCGTAGATTCTCAAGTGTGCTTTTCACCATTCTGGTGCATTTCTAAGTTTTACTTTCTTTTTAAAAAAATTTTTTTTTTCAACGTTTTTTATTTTTATTTTTGGGACAGAGAGAGACAGAGCATGAACGGGGGAGGGGCAGAGAGGGAGACACAGAATCGGAAACAGGCTCCAGGCTCCGAGCCATCAGCCCAGAGCCTGACGCGGGGCTCGAACTCACAGACCGCGAGATCGTGACCTGGCTGAAGTCGGACGCTTAACCGACTGCGCCACCCAGGCGCCCCTCTAAGTTTTACTTTCTAACAATATTGAGGCCCTCAGATTTGACTTAAAATGTTGTTTGAATTTATTCAGTTGTAGATTCAGTGTTAAGTGGGATTTTATACCACAACAATGAAGTGAGTTTGAAGGAATCAGAAAGTCTGGTACAAAAATGTCCTTTACTGTCCATACATGAGGAAAGTAACATAATTACAGTTTTTCAAAATTTGGAGTAGTTCTTTATGAAAGGAGGTTTTTGGAAGGAAGTGAGGAAATTGTTGTCAGCTGCTCTGTTTTCCAGGAGTAATCTGCTTATAAGTATAACCAGAGTTATTAGGTGTAGTGTGGACAGTGTTGTAGACTAGGGGAAAAGCCGCTGTGAGTTAATAAAAACTTACTATTTTTACTTTTTAAAAAATGTTTATTTTTGAGAGAGAGCATGAGTGGGGAGGGAGAAAGAGGATCTGAAGCAGGCTCTGTGCTGACAGCAGAGAGCCCAATGCGGGGTTTGAAATCACGAACCTGAAGCAAAGTCGGACACTTAGCCAATGGAGCCACCCAGGCGCCCCTACTTTTTTTTTTTTTTTTTAAATGTAAGCTCTGTGCCCAGTGTGGACCTTGAATTCACCACAACCCTGAGATCAAGAGTTGTGTGCTCTACCCATCGAGCCAGCCAGGTGCCCCTTGGAGGCCCACATCAAGTATAGAGATTACTTAAAAAATAAAATCTTCTTTTTTTTAATGTTTTTATTTATTTTTGAGATAAGAGAGAGTCAGAGCATGAGCGAGGGAGGGGCAGAGAGAGAGGGAGACACAGAATCCGAAGCAGGCTCCAGGCTCTGAGCTGTCAGCACAGAGCCCGACGCGGGGCTCGAACTCACGGACTGCGAGATCATGACCTGAGCCGAAGTCGGATGCTTAACTGACTGAGCCACCCAGGCGCCCCCAAAAATAAAATCTTAAATTATTTTTAAAATTAATAAGAGAACATTTTAAAAGCAGAGTGTATATGGTAACCAGAAATAAGCTAATGAACACAAATGCTTAGGCATCCTATTTTAATAGTTAAGAATGACTTTGGTCAAAAGAAAGTAAAGAAATATTTTAAATTCTGATGTTGCCTTAGTATTTATTTTTTAGGTATAGTATTCTTTTATAAACTTGTTTCGGTTTCACTCATCTTTCATAAATGAAAAGATAAACTTTAGGCCAGGATTTATTTAAGTTGCATATCCTGAATTATTTGAACTCAAATTTAGAAGGTATTAACTATCAAATATGCTATATATTTGTGAAGTACTTTTCCTAAGTGTTTATGGTGACTGTATGCTATCTCTGCTATTATGAGGGTTGTCTTAAAAATTTAGATTGTTGCTGATTATTTCTTTGAAATAATTAAATACTCTTTAAAGCCTGTAACACAGTGCTTTTGCCGACACAAACCCTTTGTGTTACCTGACAGATTCAAGGACCACAGTACAGCTATGGATAGTGAAGCAAATCCTGGCACATCTTCTGTGTCGACAACAGCCAGTAGTACCACCACCACAACTATCACCACTTCCTCCTCTCGAATGCAGCAGCCACAGATCTCTGTCTACAGTGGCTCAGACCGACACGCTGTACAGGTATTTCAGTTATAATGACGGGTGGGCTAAGACTTAGGATGCTGTTATTTTTCTCTTAAGCCAGGTGAACCTGTTGTTTTACGTCCTCAAATGAGTCACATGATATTTTCTAAATGAGTGCAGTTAGAATAGTTAATATCTGAAACAATCAAAAGTTATTCAATAATCCTTCTATTGAAAGGGCTTACATTTGTCAGCATGTGGCTTATAAAACCATATGTCAAGAAAATTATAATTGGAAGGTCTCTAGGTGGCTGCTACAATGTGGAGACACTCAGCCTACAGCCTAAATATACAGAATGGATCTAGGCTTTTCTAGGTTCTTTTATATTTGAAACCAAAATATAGACTTAGGAAGATCTGTTCAGGTCTGTGGATGTGTTAAGAGGTTTATTTTATTTCTTTTTTTTCTTTTAATATTTTTTAATCTTTATTTTTGAGAGAGAGACAGCATGTGAGCAGGGGAAGAGCAGAGAGAGAGGGAGACACAGAATCTGAAGCAGGCTCCAGGCTCTGAGCTGTCAGCACAGAGCCCGACGTGGGGCTCGAACTCACGAATTGTGAGATCATGACCTGAGCCGAAGTCGGACGCTCAACCGACTGAGCCACCCAGGTGCCCCTATTTTATTTCATTTTATTTATTTATTTATTTTTTTGAAGATTTTTTTTTTAATGTTTATTTTTGAGAGACAGAGTGCAAGTGGGGGAGGGGCAGAGAGAGAAGGAGACACAGAATCCGAAGCAGACTCCAGGATCCGAGCTGTCAGTATAGAGCCTGATGCAGGGCTCGAACCCACAAGCCACGAGATCATGACCTGAGCCAAAGTCAGACGCCCAACCAACTGAGCCACTTAGGTGCCTCTAGAGGTTCATTTTAAACTCAAGTGGCTTAAGAACCTAAGCAGAAGAATCATTTAAAGTTCTTAGGGGCAGAGGGGGGAAGGGAATATTTAGGAAAAGTTTTAGTCTCTTCACTTGGTTGCAAAATTAAGTTTACTTGGTTAACTTTTATAATGAGGTTGAGGCAATATGGTATTTCATAAAAAGGGCATGGGCATTGTAGTCTGATATGCTCTTTGTTTGAATTCCATTTTCTTAATCCTTAGTAGCTATGTGTCTTGGCTGAGAGGCATGATCTCTTTGACCATCAGGAAATTGTAAAATGAGGATGAGACCACCTAGTTCCTCAGTTACTTTGATCATTAAAGGAAGCATTAAAACGGTGTGGGGCACATTATATATTCCCAATCAATAACAGTAGCTAATATTTATTGAATAATTGCTATGTGGCAAGCATTTGATGAATGCTTTACGTGGATTATCTTTTTTTAAAGTTTATGTATTTTTGAGAGAGAGCATTAGCAGGGGAGGGGCAGAGAGAGAGAAAAGACGGAGAACTCTAAGCAGGGTCCCTGCTGACAGTGCAGAGTCTGGTGTGGGGCTCAAACCCATGAGATCATGACCTGAGCTAAAAATCAAGAGTCGGACACTCAACTGACTGAGCCACCTAGGGATCCCTCTTTTTTTTAATTTTTTTATTTTTAAAGTTTATTTATTTATTTTGAGAGAGAGAGAGTGCATGCACGAGCAGGGGAGGGGGCAGAGACAGGGAGAGAGAGAAAGAATCCCAAGCAGGCTCTGAACTGCCAGTGCAAAGCCTGGAAGCAGGGCTTGAACTCATAAACTATGAGATCATGACCTTATTCAAAGTCAAGAGTCAAAGGATGTTAACCTACTGAGCCACTCAGGCATTCCTGGATTATCTCTTTTAATCCTCACCACACCTCTGTAAAGTGGATGCTGTTCTCTCCCATTTTACGGATGGGGAAAACGGATGTTTTAAATAGATTAACTTTTCCTAAATTCACATAGCTAGTAGATTGTCTGGTTTTAGAGTTGTGCCTTTAATCACTCCGTGAGTTTTTATGTTTCATTCTACTCTGAAAATAACTTAACCTGGTTGCAATATAGTCCTCTCTCCACTCCATTTTTCTAGATTGGATATCCCAGCATAATGGCTTTTAACTGTTGTGTTGTTTAGAATTCTGAAGTTACCATGGGGTAGAATCAGAGTTGTTGAAGATTGAGTCAGTCCAGCAAAAGTTCAAACTGGAATGAAGAATGTGTTTTTAATGTTTTTTACCTTCTTTGCGGCAAGGGATCTAGGAGAGAGTATCTAGATGTTTGAGCATGTAGTTGATGTGGTATTTTAATATGACATTTTGATCTCTAGTTTTTATCTAAGCTGAATGTGTTAATAAAAAATAAGATGTTACTGGAGAAGGATAGGTATAGGTATCTCTCACAAATAGCACTTATACTAGTTCTTATGAGGTGATAGAATTGCTTCCTCTAAAGTACAGTCAAATCAATATTCATTGAATTACCTAAGTAGTTCTTTAATACTGTCCAGCATTCTTTTCCAGTCCCATGAGTTCTCTTTACCCTTTTTGTTTCTTTAAAGATTAAAATAAGAACAATGTGTTGTACCTTTAACTTGCCTTTTAGGAGTCTCTCTTCCATCAGTGTGTCATTGAACGATAATGAAAGACTGTGTTGACAATAGAAGAAATGGCTACACTGACAAAAATGTGTCAAATAGATTATATTTATCTTTTATTTTAGCTTGACTTTAGTTTTGTTATGGAATTCGAAGAACATATATAGATTTACCTGACCCAAAAGGTGTCCTGCTGTAATTCTAAATTGCTTAATGCTGGTCTGTCGTCTCCTGAGAGGTCAAAAGCGTACATTGATATTGTGACAGGAGTCTGTAGCAGATACAGCCAATCTGTAGTTGGAGAGATGAGATATGAATACATGAAAGTAAACAAGGAAATATGTTTCTTGGAATTTGGATAAAGAGATTCATTGCTCTGTGGTTCATGGTGTCCTGACTCAGACCTCAAGCTGTAGGATTATGGCTCAATTACTCTGTTAGTTCTGAACACTGTGGTTTGATCCTGAGAGTAGGGTTTTGTGCTGTTTCAGATCACTGTGGGGCATGGTGTGACTTTGGAATGTGGTTGCAGAGGAGAGGTCTAGTCTGACTTATGAGTTTGGACAGATCAAGGATTTTTTTCTCTTTTTTTAGAATACTTTTCTACATGTATCTATTTGTGAAGTTTCAGGCTCAGATTTTATATTTTACTAATATTCACAGTAATTAACAGTTTTTCAGGAATTTTTTTAAGTTAGAATAGTTTTTTTTATGTTGAAAGGAATCTGACATTTAAAAACATTAAAAAAACTAATAATTTAAAACAGGAAGTAGCTTTATAGTTTTACATGATTATTTATATAATACCTGCTTGTAGATTTTTTCCAGATATTTACGGAAAGTACAAATGAGAAGGTAAAAATCTCCTCGAATCTAGCTGTCTATTGGTAGTCTTTTAATGTTTTCCTGAATAGTCTTTCAAATATTTTAATATAAAATGGTATCTTACTCTATACACTATTTAGTAATCTGCTTTTTTCACCAAATGATATATTTGGGAATTTTTTTTTTTGTTGCTAAAAGTAGATATGTCTGTGCTGTACAATACAGGTGTATTGTGTCCCTAGGTGCTTGTGACTATTTATATTAAAATTTAGTAAAATTAAAAACTCATTTTCTTAGTTGCATTAGCTGCATTCGTAAGTGCTCAGGAGACACATGTGGCTAGTGGCTGCTATATTGAGCAGCATTGATCTATGTTATTATTTGTAATGGCTGTAAATGCATATTCCTCTCTATACCCAAGCCCGGAATGCTACCCAGTTTTCTCTAAAACAGTACGCCAGTTTACATCCTTACTGACACTGTGAGAGTTATCTGTTTCCCCATTTAGTGGTAATATTCTTTTAAGTCAGTTATTCAGTTCTTGCTTTGGCAGCGCATACACTAAAATAAGTCAGTTATTCATCTGAAAGTTGGAAAATAGTATCTTGTTTTAATTTGTAAATTTTGACTACTAATGAGAGTGAAGATTTTTTCAGGTGCTTATTTGGCTCTTTTTTCTTTTGTGAATTGCTTCTTTTGGGTGGCTTTGATTTGTACAGATTAGCGAATCTTAGTCATATGTAACTAGGAGAGAACTATGTTAATAAACATTACCCTCAATATTAACGTAGTGAAATTTTAAACCACCGCTTGTTTTATACTTCATGGTTCAGCTTAACATTAAGATCATGATTTGACATTGGTTCAATTGACTCGTCACAGGTGATTCAGCAGGCATTGCATCGCCCCCCCCAGCTCTGCTGCTCAGTACCTTCAGCAGATGTACGCTGCTCAGCAGCAGCACTTGATGCTACACACCGCAGCCCTCCAGCAGCAGCACTTAAGCAGCTCCCAGCTTCAGAGCCTTGCTGCAGTTCAGGTGAGACTTAACTGAATTCAGACTTTATGAGGTAAAGTTGGCAAAAGTTCACATTTTTTGCAGATAATTACTGAAAATAGATATATTGGGTATTATTTCGGAATTCTCAGATGTCCTGTGATTAGTTTGTCTTAAATTAATAGGCTGCCAGATAGAAGTTAATAAAAAGTGTACGGATATGTTTTATATGTTACTCGGTTGCTAGCTCCGTCCCACTTCTTTTTATCTACATTGCAGAAATACTATGCTAGTGTCATGGTTTTGTAGGTGATAAAATTCTGGGTACAATAGTGAATACTTAGGGTTACAGGAATTGTATTTACATTTCAGTGAAAAAAATTTTAATATAAGTAATTTACATTCATTTAAAAAAAATCAAGCAGTATAAAATTGTTTATAAGAGGTAAAGTGGAGGTGTTCATTTTCTAGACCCACTGCTGTTTTTCATTCTTCACAGGTGGCTGCTGTTCAGTATATATTCCTCCAGAAATTTTCTGTATAAAAATATATATACATGCACCTTTCTTGTATCTAGTCATAACTTCCTAGTGATAACGGGATATTTTTATAATTAAATGCTTGCTTTAAAAAAGATTTTCATTCTTATTCTGTTTATTTAAATAAGACTGTGAAGATTTAATCTTAAATATTCTTATGAGAGGAGGATCTCAGTTGATTGAACCTGAAAAAGGTTTATTTCTGTTAGGAACACAGCTCTTGCATCTTCTTCGTAGTATGATTTTAAATAACTTCATATTCATGATACAAGTTAGGAAACTGAAACCCACTGGCACTTGATGTGGCTCCATTTTCTTTTTCATAACGTTGGAGTGGTGATTCCACTTGAAAGAAGACAGAGACTTGTAGAGTGAAACTGACAATGAGTGCAGCTCTTAAAATAAGATTAGCCTTTGGGTCCTTCGTTTTCATTATTCAGCTTTTTCCTTTTTTTCTTAAGCTGTTGGGCCAAAGCTTAATCTGTGTTGACTGTGAATTGAATTTTGCATTGGTTCATACCTAGATGTTTTAACTTTTATTGTGATTTTTTGGTATCTTGGTGCCAGAAAGTTTTTAACTTCAGATTTTTATAGACATATTATAAAGATCTTATTATTTTAGGCAAGTTTGTCCAGTGGAAGACCATCTACATCCCCCACAGGAAGTGTCACACAACAGTCAAGTATGTCCCAGACATCTGTAAGTGCCCTAAATTTTTTCCTGGATTTAAAAATGTTAATTACTGCTTTCCAAAAGTGAACTTAATATTTACAAAGTTGCTGTTGTATATTTGTTGATTGATACTTAAGTGATAAGTGCGTAGAAATAGAAATGATAAGTTTCAAGAATTCAGAGCTAATGTTAAGCTTCTGAAAACCTGAGTTTTTTTTTTTTAATAAATTTTTTTTTAATGTTTATTTATTTTTGAGAGAGAATGAGCAGGGGAGGAGCAGAGAGAGAGAGAGAGGGACACACAGAATCCAAAGCAAGCCCCAGGCTCCTAGCTGTCAGCACAGAGCCTGACACAGGGGTCGAACTCACAAACTGCGAGATCATGACCAGAGCTGAAGTAGGACACTTAATTGACTGAGCCACCCAGGCGCCGTGAAAATCTGAGTCTTAAAAAAAAATGTTTTTGTATTATTTCTTATATATGTTTTCCTGCTGATTTTTCTCAGATTTTATGTGATTCAGAATTATGGCAGTTTTCAGTATGTATTGAAAGCCTGAAATGTACAATGCAGGAGTATTAGGCCATGTATTCCCTGCAATATACTAAAGAATGTCAACCCTTGGTAGACATCTAAATATTTCTAGCTTTTTTTGGACACTTCACATTTTAGAAATTAATACTTTTCAGCTTATGCTTACTTGACTTATCTTGGCCAATTTACAAGTATCCATTCAAGATAACGTAACTTTAAACAAAAATTTTTTTTGAAGTTTATTTTTATTTTGAGAGAGAGAGAGAGAGAGCGCAAGCAGGGGAGAGGGCAGAGAGAGTGGAAGAGAGAGAATCCCAAGCAGGCATGCACTGTCAGCACAGAACCTGATGCGGGACTCAATCTCACGAACTGTGAGATCATGACCTGAGCCAAAATCAAGAGTTGGACGCTTAAATGACTGAGCCACCCAGCACCCTAAGATAACGTAATTTATTTTGAGAAAGGAGTAAATCTGATTTGCTATATTGCACATATATAGAAATTGTGCAGTTTCCCAGTTAAAAGAAATTTATAGGCATGTAATATTTTTTTATCTTGATAGAATTTCACATTGTAAGAATATTGAAAATTTCTATGTACTTTTTACTCAGATTCACCATTGTTAGCATTTGGTTCATTTATCATTCATTCTTTCTCTCTACATATATACGTGTAGACAGACATCTTTTTCTGAACCATTTGCAGGTTAGTTGAGACATGTTCCTTTATTCTTAAATGCTTCAATATGTATTTCCTATGAACAAAGTTGTTCTTTTACAAAACCACATGAGAATGGTCAGATGCAGGAAATTTAACAGTGTAGTCCATATTCACATTTCGTTAGTTCCAGATTGCTCTGTCTCCTCCGCTGTAGACGTTATGGACCAGATAACTTTTTGCTGTGTGTGTAGGGGGGCTATCCTGTGCACTGTTTGGGTCCTTAGCAGCATCCCTAGCTTCTACCCACTAGATACTAGTAGGCCCTCCTCATTGCCACAGTGTGACAACCAAAAATGTCTCTAGGCACTGGCAGATGTTTCCTGGAAGGCAAAACTGCCCCTGGTTGAGAACCATTGAGTTAACCTAATAATATCCTTTCTAACTAATTTTTCCTGATCCCAGATGATAATACTCTGATACTTTGTAAAATCGACTGCAGTAGAGTTTAGTTGTAGATTGCTAAGGAATTGCAGATAACTTGTACTGTATTTCTTTAGCTAGGGGTATGGTCTTTGCTGACTAAGTACATATATAGGAGCATATGATTATTTTTATGGCTACTGACATTTTTAATTTAAAAATCCTATTTTTGGCATGGAAGTATCCTGGAACATGAATAAAATTAGTTAAATCTCACTTCGTGAGATCAAGCCTTGCATCAGGCTCTGTGCTGGCAGTGCATACCTACTTGGGATTCTCTCTCTCTCTCTCTCTCTCTCTCTCTCTCTGGCCCCTCCCCTCTTTGTCTCAAAATAAATAAATAAACTTAAAAAAAAAAAAAGATGTTACTTATGACTTGTAAACAGACTGAAAAAGAAAAATTTAAGCAATGTAATCTAGCCCTAAGCCTTAATACTATAATTATGGTTATTGATGCCGATGTGTCTTTAATTAATACATTGGTAGTTAAGGCAAACACTGTAAACATTTGTGAGCTGGTTAAAAAAAATTATGGGCAAATTTTTTTATTCTTTGAAATACTGGAATATCATAAATATCAAAGAGAGATTTTCAAATTATTAAAAGGTATCCTTTTAAACTATTTTTCTCTCATGAATTTATGTATGTGACTTTCACAGAAATTCTGATTCCAGTGATTGTATTTATTTTTTTATGACATTATTAGTGCTGCTTGTCATAAACCAGGCAGGCTTGTATGTATGATAAAACATGCCAGAACCTGTGATTGGTTGGTGGGGGGAAAGAGGTAAGCATGGAGAGCAGATGTCCAGGAAAATTAAAAAAAAAATACACTGCATTTGTTTTATTTTATATCCCAGTTGAGCAGTAGCTCAAGTGAGTTGACTAGCTATCCAAATTATGATACCCAAGGTAGCTTAGTAAGTGTGGGTCAGTCTCCAAAAGAGGGAAAGAGTGTGGTAGCAGAAATCTCTAGGTAGTGATACTAATGAGCCATGTCAGGTGGCAGTCTAGAAACTTTTCACAGTTTTTGGTTATTTCAAGGTAGGATTCCAGATCAACAGTGAAATCCCACCGGGAAGGGTCCAGCCTCCAGTAGGAGAAAGGGCTAGAAGGTAGGTTGTCAAGTCATCAGCCAGATCCATAGACTTGGATTTAGAGTAGGAGTGGGATCCCAATGGAGAAATAGAATATTATTAAACAACGGAGTCAAAATCCAGTCATTGTGATTTAGGGTTGAAACTGTGGAGAAGGCTGTTGTTAATTGAATATATAGGTAATCAGTGGGTGCCAGCATCCTCTTCTTTCCAAACCTCATTAAAACAGACTAATTCTAGACTTTGATCAGTAGTGAGAGTGGTGATTTTATGATTGTTTGGTTTTAAAAGTAGTTGGGACTGAGTGTTCAAGTTGATGCCTTTGTACTTTAACTGAATTGGACTTAGATTTAGTTAAATTTGATTTGCCAAAATGAAATCCAAACCAATTAAAAACTCTGCTGCAAAAAAAAGCAACAAAGTTAAAAACCAACAGAATGATTAAAAATATATTAGTACCTTGTAGATTAACCAGCTGATATTTGTGAAATAACAAGGACTCATTTATAATTGTAAGGTAAACAGTGAGAATTCACAAAAGACCTGTATTGGTAATTTTCAAAGAAAAATTTCTGGCTTCTCAATATATGAAAATGTATTTACTGTATTAGTAACAAAGAAGTGTATGTAAAAACAAGGACATCTCTTAAATCAGAAAACAAGGAACAACATTGAGTCAATACCCATTATTGGCAAGGATGTGAGAAAGTAGGTATACTCATACACTATAAGTGGGAATGTATTTGGTACAACCTTTCTGAAAGATTATTTGTCAATGTGTATGAAAATTTCAACTATGCGTTCCCTTTCACTTACTGTTATTTTTAGTGATGTCATTTACTAAAAATGACAGATAATTATGACATAGATAATCATGCAGAAATGACATAATTATACAACTATGCATGGTTTATAATCGTGAAAAATTATAAACAATATAAATAAGTGCCCATTAATTAAAGATTAAACAAATTATAGTTAATTCGTACAGTGGAATACTATAGCTAAAAAATATGTGTGTATACAGAGACTTACATTTTCATTAGGCATTAAGTGAAAAAAGCAAAAAATTATAGTATGATCTCATTAACTTATATTTAGGTTATTCTGTTTTTCAGTTCTAAAATTTCCATGTGATTCTTATTTGTATCTTCTATTTGCTGAGAGTTTTTCCATTCAAGTGGGCTCACATTGCTTGTTCAAAGCTTTTTTATGATGACTGCTTTAAAATCTGCCAGATAATTTTATCTTTCATCTTGATGTTGGCATCTACTTATTGTCTTTTGTATTCAGCTTAGGTCTTTCTGGTTCTTAGTTTGATGAGTGATTTTTGATTGAAACCTCAATATTTTGAGTATTATGAGTGTATCATATTTAAACTTTGTGTTTTGGCTAGCTTCTGAAAGGGAATGTGTGCCACCTCCTTACTATCGTCTGAGGGTAGAAAGTCCAGGTTACCCATTTGATCTCTATTGACACTCATAATTGCTGAGTGGTGGTGAGAGTCCTGGCTGGAGGGAGCGAGGGGAGTAAGAGTACCTGTTACTGCTCCACTGATACTGCAGGGACAGGGTGGGTTGGTGGTGGTAAGTCTGTTACTGCCTGGCTGGGATGAAAGTCCTGCCTCTCTACCTTGTTTTCTCTGAAGCATATCCATTGGAAGGATTAGGAGAATTGGGGTACCTCATTACATCCTGGTGTAGGTGGAAGTTTTTGCTGGTGTGGGTGGGCCACAGTGTTTTCTGTGGTGTTTGGCTAGAGTAGAGCAGTTGTCTAAAAGTTTTCCATGTTGTAGGTAGCCTCTTTCTTGGTCTTTCGGCTGGAAAGAACAGGCTGCTTTTGGGGCTTTTTTTGTTTGTACCCATTTGTATTTCTGGGTTACTGACTACTTCAGCTTAAAATTTTGGGTTCTATAAGACAAAAAGAAAACCCAGGGACCTCACAACAACATGTTTCAGTGGGTTCTGAGGTCCTTAGCCAGTCTGCTTCTCTCCACCTCTCGGGATCTTCTTATGCTTATTTTATATGTAACATCAAAGGTTTTTAGTTTTATTTAGTGGGAGGGATACTGAAAAGTATCTCTATCTTCCTGGAAACAGAATTCCTGTCATTTAACTTACTTAAAAAACAAATCTATATATCTGCCTGACTATTCAGGAAGAAAATCTGTGATACACAACAAATTGTTAGTCATTTGTTATCTCTGAGGAAGTAGATTGAAGAGCTTTATTTTAATTTTTATATTGCCTAAATAAAACACAAATGTACTCGTGTTGTTTAAGGGACATACACTACAATTGTATAAAGTAGAAGGGACATCCTGATTCAGTAGTCCCTTTGGCCCTGAAAAAATTTTGTGTCAGGCTTTCCTATTACTGTGTGTTTTTATACATGAATGTAAACAGATAGACTTATGTAGTTAATTTTATTTGTCTGTTTTAATGTAAGTGAAGTGCCATCATTCTCTATATACTTTCTCCTTTATGGGCATTTTCAGCTGGAAAGGATTATGTAGCTGAAAATTGCAATCATAAGTCTCTAAATGATTCAATAGCTGTTTGTATCTCATTCTCTTTTTCTTTGTTGTCTTTTGGTCCTGGGATCTACATTAATCTTGGGTGTTTTGATTTTCATTCACTGTACTATTTAGTCAAAAAGGGAAAACCTTGTTTGTGATAGCTTTCTACTTATGGTGCTAAACAAGATGAGATTTTGAAGCCCAGTTCTATGATTCTTTTTCATTCATACATTTCACTTATACGACACATATTTATTAGCATTCAATATGTGCCAGACCCTTTAGGTGCTGGGAGCACAGCAACACAACAGACAAATTCTCTGTCCTTGTGGAGCTAGGGATAGACAGATGGTAAGCTGGTATGTAATATGTCAGATGGTAAGTGCTATAAAGAAGAATAATGCAAGAAAGGGGAATGGGGAGAGGGAATTTGCTTTTTTAACCGGGGTGGTCAGGGAAAGCATTGCTAATAAAAATGGTATTTGAAGGAGAGTGAAGGAGGCAAACATGCTCGAGGAACAGAGAGGAGGGTAGTGTGGCTGGAGTGGAATGAGAGAGTGGGAGTGTGGTGTAGAGATGACATTTGAGAGGTAATTGTAATCCAGTTGGGAAGAGATAATAAAACTTTTACTCACATTTAATTGCGAAGCTATTGGAGAGAAGAGCTATTTCGGTAGGGAAGCCACATGATCTCAGACAGGTTTTAACTTAGTGGCAGTGTTAGGTTCTAGGGGGCAAAGATAGAAGCAGGGAGACCAGTTAAATGGTTTTTAATGGTTATCTGAGAGATTAGTGGCTTAGACTGTGATGGTGATAGTAAATGTGGTGAAATGTGGTTGGCCAGATTCTAGATTTTTTTTTTTCACCAATATTTTATTATAGAGATTTGGATGTGTTTTAAAAGTAGAGCTAATAGGATGTGCTGATGGACTGAATAAAAGATGTGAGGAAATGTGAAGACTCAAGGATAACTGTAGCATTTTGGCCTGAAACTCTGGAAGGACCTGCCAAAGCAGGTGTTGGAGAAGAAAATCAGGAGTTTGGTTTTGGACATTCTGAGTTTGTGGTGGATATTAGATACCCACTTGTAGATGTTGAATAGACATTGGATCTGTGAGTTTGGAGTTCATGTTGAGGTCTGGTGATAAGTGACGTCTTATGCATCTACCCAAAATTTGTTTGTTGATGCCCTAACCCCCATGCGACTGTATTGGAAATTTTGCTATTATAAGTAAACCTGCATTGAATATTCTGTTATATATCTTGTTGACATATCTAGTTATTTTCTTTTAAGAAATTTCCTAAGAGTATACTTTTTGGGTCAGTGAGATTGTTTTTAGATCAATCTTAAAAATGTTTACTTTCCCCTAAAAATGTCTAAATCAGATTAATCATGTATCAAATGAATCCATTGTAAGTTTTTCTGAGAGAAAATTATTTGTTTATAACCAGTCATTCTCGGTGTTCTATTGCTAGTGTCCTCATCCTCTTACCTATTTTAAGAGGTACTTTATTTATTTTATTTTTTGAAATGTTTATTTATTTTTGGGAGAGAAAGAGCACATTCACATGTGAGTGGGGCAGGAGTGGAAAGAGAGGGAGACAGAGGGTATGAAGCGGGCTCCACACTGACAGTGGAGAGCCCGGTGCGGGGCTTGAACCCATGAACTGTGCCGCCATGACCTGAGTGGAAGTGGGATGCTTAACTGAGTCACCAGGTGCCCCTATTTTAGGAGTTACTTTAATCAAGGATTTTTTTTTAATTAAAAAAATTTTTTTATTTTACATTTATTTATTTTTGAGGGACAGAGTGAGACGCAAGTGGCGGTGGGGGTGGGGGCAGAGAGAAAAAGAGACACAGACCCTGTAGCAGGCTCTAGGCTCTAAGCAAGAGTTCAGCACAGACCCCGACACGGGGCTCAAACCCATGAACCGTGAGATCGTGACCTGAGCCTAAGTTAGATGCTCAACTGACTGAGCCACCCAGGTGCCCCTAGTCATGGATTTTTAAAAATGAAATCTCAAGTGATTGAGTTTATGTTTTGGACCTATTCCAAAACTTAATAACCACCTTAAAATAAAATTGTAGCCTGAATATTTGTATGGTCATGAGCAGCTTTACCACATTCTTGTAAAATATTCCAAAAGTACAGCAAAAGTAAAAAAAAGTGTTAAGTCCCCTTCAGCCCTCTGTCCCCTTCTGCCTTCTTTCAGTCCTCTTCAGTCCTTCTGACTCCTCAGTGTGCTGGATATCCCTCCATCACATCTTTACCTATGCATTATGGACATATAGAGCATAAAGAAATGTGTGTAGTAGCACCTGGGTGGCTGAGTCGGTTGAGTGTCTGACTTTGGATCAGGTCATGATCTCATTCGTGAGTTCAAGCCCCACATCGGGCTGGCTGTTGTCAGCGCAGAGCCTGCTTCAGATCCTCTGTGCCCCTCTCTCTGCTCTTCCCCTGCTTGTACTCTTTCAAAAATAAATAAAACATTAAAAAAAAAAAGAAATGGGTGTGTATATGTTAACACATATTTTTATGCACTGGGAGCAGTGTTCTGCATTCTGTGTTTTACACTCCATGGTGTCTTGAGATCTTTCTGTGTTAGCACACAGAATTCAATCTTACTTAAGCTATTGCATAGTGTTGCATAGTATGGATGCGCTTTATCTTATATAACCATCTCCATTGCTGGACATTTTAAGTTACTTACCATATTTTAATTGTTTCAGCATTGCCGTTTTTCTAAGATGTCAAAATCTGAAAGCAAATGGGAGATTATGAGGTTTCTTGTTTGTTTTGCTGTTATGTTTATAGCTTGAATCTCAGATAGTAGAAATAATGGTTTTCTATAATAAATAGAATACACATTTTATTTCATAGTATTATTAAAAGTGTGCGGTCTTGGGGCGCCTGGGTGGCTCAGTCAGTTGAGCGTCCGACTGTGGCTCAGGTCATGATTTCGTGGTCTGTGAGTTCAGGCCCTGTGTCGGACTTTGTGCTGACTGCTCAGAGCCTGGAGCCTGCTTCAGATTCTGTGTCTCCCTCGCTCTCTGCCCCTCCCCTGCTCATGCGCGCGCGCTCTCTCTCTCTCTCTCTCTCTCTCTCTCTCTGTCAAAAATAAACATTAAAAAAAATTAAAAAAGCGTGCAGTCTCTTAAAGGAAATCCTTTAAGTAGATATTATTTGAAATATTAGGTAGATATTATCTAAATGGGTAGATATTATTTGAAATATTAATATTTTATTCTTCTAGACACTTGAATTACCTACTAATACCCACTGAATAATGAGCCAGGAAAAGGTATACACTGCATTGAAGTGGTAAAAACAAAACAATGTACTAAACGTTAAAAAAAAAAAAGGAAAATAACATTTCCTTTCCTATTTTAAAGTAACACCTACATAGAAAAGACAAAAAAGAAAATACACATTATCCCAAATTTTACCCGTAGTGGGGATTAGTCACCTTTAAATTTTGGTGACTGTTCTTCCAGAGGGGCGTGTGTGTGTATCCATATATATATGAAATTTAATCACATACAGTTTTATGAGTGCATTATTGTGTGTATATACTATGCATTCATTTTTCTCTCAACGTGTTTTTCACATGTGATATGTATGTATACATGAAGACATTTTCACATAATTATGTAAGTGGGAATGCAAGGAATGTACTCTATATGTTATTCTACAGTTTTTTCATTCTTCAGTGGGTCATTAAAGATATTTTCCTGTCATTGAATATTACAGATATATATTATCCTTTTAATGTCTGTGAACTATTATGTCTCTGTAGACATACCTGATTGATTTTGATCAGTCATATAACAGGAGTGGTTCTCAAATGGGCTTTGGCTTTAGGGAGAATTCTGGGCCGGACACCCTATGTAACCTCCTTTTGGGCAGATACCAAGATGGTTGGGAGTCAAATGGCTTTTCTTGGTATACGTGGTTTTCTCTGGTGACTCTTGGAATTAGTGCTTCCAACTGGGAAGAGAGCTTCTGTAATAAGGGCTCAAGGAGTATGGGTCCTTTATGGAGTATGGGTCTTTGGGTATGAGGTGACAGGATTGGCCAAGGCTTTAAAGTGATAAGAAATTAGGAATGTTGGGATGGAATTAACAGAGAATATAATCCAAACAGTTAAGGGCTCTGGTTCAGGTCAACAGACCAAAGCAGAGAGTAGAGGAGAGGCTTATCAGTTGTGGGAAGGAAAGGAAGTTTTTTTAGTTAGATGAGTTGTGGAGATGGACTTCTCGCACAGATACATTTGCCCTCATGGGTTAGGCATTTGTGAGGAGACACTTGCTATGTGGAACTTAAAAATAAACATGATATTGGTTTTTTAATCTTACAGCCTGCACAGAATGGAATGCAGGTGGTGAGGAAGTTACAATTTAGTTTTCGTACTTCCTTTTTTTCTTTTTTAAGAAAAAGAAAAGCATTCTGTTTGTACTTTGTGTTCTGCTTCCTTACAGAGCACTCTCAGGCATTTTAGCTACCAGCAAATCATTTTTTATAAAGACTTTTTTTTGTGTTTCTGTTTAGAGTGTGTGGTCTGTTCTTACTAGAGTTCCTCCCCGCCCCTCCCCTTCTTCCTTCCACTGACGAAAAAAAGTGCCATGGCACTATTACTGCAGAATGACCCAAATTAGCAAGTGATCAGGGTGTAGAAGACAACTCTGAACGCCAAAGCACATGGGTCAGAAAACCTGAGTCCAGTTTTACCCTGCTAAGTGATTTAATCTTTGCAGCAAGGCTTTGTTCAAAGTGTCCATTTGTAGAGGCATAGGAAAATAAAAAGCTTTGGGAGGGGGCTATTGATAATTTATTATAAAGCACATCAAAAATAGAGTTGAACTAATATTACCACACTGCCTCTGCCTTTTTACTCTGCTTTGTTAGGGACTGTACCAAAATGGCTTTTTTTCTCTCATACACATCTACTGATACTCTGTGTTGGGCTTATATATTAATTAAAATTATGAAGTGTGCCTTAAAATAACATGGCATTCATTAACTCAGTAAACTTATTGAATGAAGGTACTTTTGTATATATTGGATATATTAAGGCAAATAGTCCATGATCCCCCACCTTATAGAAATTATTGTTTATAAGAGTGAGATAGAAGTATATGCTAGAAGTATATGGATGATAACAAGCAAAAAGGAAGGGAAGTAGTTCTACTGTGGGATGTAGGGATGCCTGAAAAAAGCTTATTAGAGCAGATGATTTTTGAAAGAGGGTTGTTCACTACCTAGGTGCCGATGGGGTGGGGCATGGGCTAAGGGGATGCTCAGACCAGTCCAGAGCATTGTTACTAGGGCCACAGAGGCCTGGGATATTATGATATTGCAAGTAGCTTCATATGGCTAATGTGAAAGTTGTGTATGGAGGAGTGAAAGGAGTTGATGCTAGAGAGGTAGTCAGGGGAGGTTGAAGCTACCCAGATTTTTAAATGGTCAGTTAATTAAATCAGGGAAAGACTATATGGCAAGTAAGAGGAAACAAGATTTCAGGCATGGAGGTCAGTTTGCAGCTGCTAAAGTAATCTAGCTGGAAGTGCCATAGGCCCAAACTCTCAAACTAAGTGATTAAAAATCAAAATGAAAACGAAGAAAATAAAGATGTATAAACAGTAAGGTGTGACCGATTTTGTATGTTAGTAAAGGAGAAGGAAGATTCAGGATGACTTCCATATAATCTGTCTTATGGGATTTTAGAGGATACCTGTGGCCATTTGAGGTGAAGCTGGTTTAAGAAGGAATTATAATGAGTTTGGTGTATGAACACACTGAATTTGAGTTGATAAGAGATATCCAGAAAGATGTATTCTGTAGGTATTTGGATCTGGAGCTCTGAATGAATTTATAATCAAGGATTGAGAGTCATCAGATTTGAGGTTTTTTTTTTTTGAGACTGTGGTAGTGTAGATGTGATAATCTAGGAATTCATGAAGAAAAGTGTTGAGAACAAAACATGAACACTCTGGGGGTGGGCCAGAAAGAAGAGCTGGTAAAGAAGATTGAGAGGGAATGGTCTGGAAGGAATCCACTGAATTTGTTAGATGGAAGACATTGGTGATTATTGCTAATGGGATTTTAGTGGTGTGCCAGGAGTAAAAACCATATTGCAGAATAATTCTGTGTATGATATTCATTGCCTTTATGCACTGAATTCTAGATTTAAGTACACATATTATTTTTTATTTGTATTTTTTTTATAAGAAAATTTTATTCAACATTTGTTTTCTTTTGACAGAGAAAGAGTGCAAGCAGGGGAGGGGCAGAGAGAAGGGGAGACACAGAATCTGAAGCAGGCTGCAGGCTCTGAGCTGTCAGCACGGAGCCCGTATTTTTATTTTTTTAAATGTTTATTTATTTATTTTGAGAAAGAGAGCAGGAGAGGGGCAGAGAGAGAGGGAGAGAATCCCAAGCAGGCTCTGAGCTGTCAATGCAGAGCCTTACATGGGGCTTGAAATCACAAACTGTGAGATCATGATCTCAGCCGAAATCAAGAGTCAGATGCTTAACCAACTGAGCCACACAGGTGTGCCAGTACATATATTTTTTTAAATCAAAAGATAACAGATAAGTTTAGAGAATTCATTAACCAACTCTTGTGTACCCACTATACTGTTTTTTTTTTTTAACGGTTTTATTTTTAAATAATTATAGACTCCTAGGAAGTTATGCAAAACCTCCAATATATCCTTCACTTAGCTTCCTCCAGTCACTCTTTTAGTTTAACAGATAGATACCTTATTCATTTTAACAGATGTCCTGAACTGGTTTAAATGCTAATGTTTTGGGATGGGTTATGGAACTGCAGGTGGTGTAAATTTGATTTTGTATCCCCCACATGGTGCAAGCCTGGTGTTATGATTCTCATCGGAGCCTCTCTCCTTCCATTGAAGGCAGGACAGATGGCAAGCTCCCTTGCTGCTTCTCAGGGCACATGGGTGGAGCATTTCCAGTCCCTTTGCACGTACTGAGCACTGCTTTTGAAGATCTCGGCTCAAAATAGGGGTTTTACCTCCAGCTCTTGCCTGAAATAGGTTCAGAATCAGGTCTTCTATCTCTAGACCAGGATCCCCTGAGACTGCCTTCCTGTCAGCTAGAGCTTACATCTTTGAGTTACTTCCTTTCTGGAACCTGGGAATTCCACCCCCCAATCCTTGCCCTTTAGGAGTTCAATTGTATTCTAGTTTTTCTTGTTGATTTGGCATTTCAGTGAGTGTATTTGGGCACATAGATGTATTCGTCTAGTCTACCTTGTCGCTTGAATCAAAAGTCTAATAAACTGCTTTATAATTTATTTCTTAATTTTAAAGTATTGGAGGTCAGGTTATATTACTCTTGTTAAAATATTTATCTTTAATATGGATAATACATAAACATTAAAAAATCAAAATAGAGAAATAAAACACAAAAAATACGAAAAAAGGATAATATATGCATGTGGTGTGAAATTGGAAAGATAAAGGCTATATGTGTTTCCCTTTGTTCTCTACCTGCCTCACCCAGTGCCTTTATAGATAATAACCATTTATCAGTTTTTTTATGTATCCTAGAGATAGACTGTGCACTAGTTTTCTTTTTTTTAACAGCAGTTTTAACTTTAAGGTAGTGCTTATAATTTAATTTTGTAATCAGTATTCAGGATTTTTCCGTTTGACAAGTAGTAATTGTATTCTTTGAGAGCTTTTGAGGGAGAACGTTATACTAATTATGTGTTACACGTATGTTTATATATATATATATATATGTGAATGGATTATCTGTGTTTTAATTTTTGTTCACTTGAGAAAACCCTCGAAATGTGACAGAATCTGACAAAATAGTATAAACTGTTGATTCAAGTGTTATAAGGAATATTAAAATAATGGAACATTAACCCTAATTTTTAGGAGGTAGTGGAAATGATATTTTAAGATGCTGGAATCTTATCAAAACACCTTGAGGATATCCTTAAAAATTATCCTGATTACTAATCAGTACATAGTGTTGTTTGCATATGTGCAGATAATTGCCCAGAGAAGTGAAGGAGGCTCCGTCAAAGATAAAGCCCTCTCTTTTAGGTTCCTTAGCCATAGTTTATACCATTGATTGCCTAACTGCAGCTTGGTGAGATTCACTGGCACGGAAACAAAAAATGGAAGCCTATGACCTAATATGTTTTCTTCCTTAGATCAACCTCTCCACTTCTCCTACACCTGCACAGTTAATAAGCCGTTCCCAGGCTTCCAGTTCTACCAGCGGCAGTATTACCCAACAGACTATGTTACTAGGGAGTACCTCCCCTACCCTAACGGCAAGCCAAGCTCAAATGTATCTCCGAGCTCAAATGGTAAGATACGAGCTACCAAATTTTTTCAGTGTTTAAGGACTTGAGAGAGATCAAAATGTTTCTTGATTTGATGCAATAAGAGGCATTTTTAATATTTAAGAAATGTTTAACAAATTTTTTATATGTGTGCTTAGCTCTTATACATATATGTCATGAAAAATTCTACTTTTAATTGGTAGGCCTTCTTGGTGTATCAAATAGTAGCAACTTTGGGAAGCTAACAGATTCTGTAACATGGAGCGATTATTTTTTAATATAAAGTTTTATTGAATTCAAACCTTTTTCACATTTTTACATCTCTGAAACTGAGATGCATTTATAACTGATGGCATCTTACAGTATTATAATTGAGAGTTGCAGTGATATGAAAGCCATTGTGTATCTTTGACATCCTAAATTTGATGAAAACTTGGTGGTTAACTGTTAAGTTAGAATTTATGTTGTGGAATCTTCTGAAATCTGGATTGGAGTTCCTGGTAGTTTACCAGATGCTTTTTAGCTTTGGTCATTCCCATCTCAAAATCTGAGAGGTATTTGTGTTCTTGTGTTTACTTTGATCTTTTGTTAATACAGGAATGTTAATTTGGCTATTCTTTATTTGAGTACCTGCTGATTTCCTAATTTGACTATCGAGCTTCTTTAAGGAATGTAGAAATTGTTGACATTTACTTTATTTGGTGTCTTTACAGGTAGCTAGACAAGAGCTTTGGCCTAATATATATTTATTTATATTCTTTTTTGTTCAGTGAATGGAATATATATCTGGATCACCAGTTTTCCACTAAAATGACAGAGTTTTCCATCATATTTCTAAGAGGAAACCATGACATGACCGACCTTTTATTTACAGATTATTCAGTAGACATTACCATATTTCTGATTTTATTTCCCCAGGAGATCTTCTTTAATTAATAATATGCTTTAAAATTAGACTGAACTATTTGAAATGACCACTTTGACCTCTTTATAAAACTTGCAGGTTCACATGGTTCAAGCTACATGGAACATTTTCTCTTGAGGTTTCCTGCTTTCAGCTGTTTATTCTGGGAATTACCTTCTTGTGAAAGTTATACTTGGTTAATTCATTTAAACTTAGCATATAAAGAACTGAAATTTAAAAGATCTCTTGACTGGTCATTTTAATTTAAATAGGAAACTGAATAATTTGTAATGCAACTTTCAAATAGAGCATTACACATTGTTTGAAATAACTCTCATAATTTATTAAATTGGATTGGATAATCTCTGAGTGGATTGTATTGCCTTTTAAACTAATGGCATTCTGTTTCAATATTAAAAAATAACATTTGAAGAGATGGTGATGATAAATAAATCGAGTATGTCTTCCTTTATTTGATGTGAAGCTTTTTTGCAGGTGTTGTATTTTGACATGTTGTGGCATTTACATTTGGAATGAATATTTCTTTATGAATAGTTTTAAAATCAAGGGCAGCCTAGGTTTGTACTATAGATCCCATGTGGCTGAGTGAAATACTATAATGTAGTTTGTAGCATAGTTATCTTTTGTGATGAAGAACACTGAAAAGACTTTTGTGTTTCTTTTCAGGTTTCTCACTGAAATTTGTATTCAAGAGTAGTGACTATGGTTGTCCACTGTAAATAACTTCCATTTTAGGAATCCTGCCATAGTTTTAAGCTGGCAAAAGTTTAAGCATCATAATAGCTTATTTGGGGCAAAATTTGGTATGAGGATTTCATATTACGAAAATACATTTTCTTTTTCGAGCACTGATTTATTTTTCTACTCATCAGAATCATGAGCTGTTTCAAACTGTTTATGGTTTTTTTATTTTTTTAATTTTTATTTTTTTTAGTTCTCTATTAGAAACTTCTCTTTGTCACGTAAAACCTTTTGCTTAGGAGACAATCCTAAACTGCATTGTCTTTCTGTCACAAATTTCAGTCTCTCTTGCCTGCTATACATTGTGTGTGGGACACGTTCTTTTTGTCTTAGGGTATTTTTTTGGTTTTTCTGTCTGTACAGCTGATTTTCACACCCGCTACCACTGTGGCTGCTGTACAGTCTGACATTCCTGTTGTCTCGTCGTCATCGTCATCTTCCTGTCAGTCTGCAGCTACTCAGGTGAGCTTGTCTGCTTCATAATGTGGTACTTGAGGTCTGGATCTTCAGGTTAAAGATAAGCATACGTTGTGTTTAAGTTACTGATGGTTACAGTGCTCTCTGTCGTACATTTCAGATTGGAATTTAATAAAATACCATGAGAACTTCAAGAAGGTTTTTTGGTTTTATACAAATTATATTAAAAACAAAACAAAACCAATCAAAACAAAACAAAACAAATTATATTGCCATTAAACACAGATATTTAGGTTATTTGACCTTAGTGAAAGTTAACTTTCACTCAGTGAGGTTTTGCTGTTATATATGTTTGTTTTATTATAAGGCAGATTTATTGCTCTTATTATGTGAGTTGTATTCTTTTGTGTAGATTGTTTTGTAAGCAGTTGTGTAATAACTAAGTCAAGATAGATTTTAAGTTTAAAAGTGAATTGGGGATATTTTTAATTTGAAAAATTGAATAGAGTATTATCTTGTTTGGTACTATGAAAGAAACGAACCTTAATTTTCTCCTCACCATTCACAAAAGTAAACTAGAAGTACAATGTAGACTTAGAGGTAAAAGCCAAAACTACAAAATCTCTACAGGAAAACATAGCATTATCTTCACAACACTAGGGTAGACAAAGCTTTCTTAGGACACAAAAAGTACTAATCATGAAAGAAAATAACAAATTGGAATTTATCAAAATTAAAATCTTCAAAAAACATTGTTACCAAAGTGAAGAGGCGGGCCATAGACTGAGGAAAAATGTTCATAGTACATACATCTGGCAAAAGACTGTATCCAGAATATACAAAATATGCTTACAACTCAATTAAGATCGTGAGCAATTCAGTTAAAAATGGGCCAAAGATTTAACACTTTGCAAAGGAAGATATACAAAAGGCCATGATAAGCACATGAAAAAAATGTTCAACATCATTAATCCCTTTAGAAATCAAAATCAAAATCACAGTGAATATCACTACACACTAGAATGGCTGAAATGAAGGAGACTCATAATACCACGTGTTGGTGAGAATGTGGAGCAACCACAATTTCATAATATTGCTGGTGAGATTGTAAAATGGTTCAGTGATTTTGGAAAACAGTTTGTCAGTTCTTTGTAAAGTTAAACATATACTGGGGTGCCTGGGTGGCTCATTCAGTTAAGTGTCTGACCTCAGCTCAGGTCATGATCTCACGGTTCATGGGTTCAAGCCCCACATCAGGCTCTGTGCTGACAGCTCAGAGCCTGGAGCCTGCTTCGGATTCTGTATCTCCCTCTCTCTCTACCCCTCTCCACCCCCTCCCCCCCGCCCCTGCTCATGCTCTGTCTCTTTCTGTCTCTCAAAAATAAATAAATACAAACAAAATTTAAAAAAAAGTTAAACATATACTTAACATATGACCCAGCAATTCTGTTTATAGGTGTTCACTCTGAGAGGTGTGGAAACATAGCCATATAAAGATGTGTAAATGAATGTTTGTGGCAGCTCTATTCAGAATAGCCCTGAACTGGAAACAACTAATGTCTTTAAACTGGTGAATGGATAAACAAATTATGGAGTATTACTCAGAAATAAAAAAGGACAAACTCCTGATGCATCTCAGAAACATTATAATAGCAAATAATGCAGACACCAGACAGTATCTACCTTGTGATTCTATTTATGTGAAATTCTAGAACAAGTACAGCTAATCTATCGTGAAAAAATTAGATTGATGGTACCTGGGACTGAATGTGGGAGAGATTGACTGGTTCAGGGTATGGGTGAACTTTTAGGATGATGGAAATGTCCTGTATTTTCATTAGGGTGGTGGTAACATGGTGTATACATATATCAAAATTCAGTAGAACTGGTTTATTCATCTTACTGTATGTAAGTTACACCTCAGTAAAGATTAAAATGAATTAAATTGAATAAGTTTTAATTTGTTTTTTTAAAGATTTTATTTTTTTAACTAATCTCTATAACCCAGCATGGGGCTTAAACTCACAGACCTGAGATCAAAAGTCAAATGTTCTACCAACTGAACCAGCCAGGCACCCAGAATAAATTTTAAGTGAAAACAATTGTATAGAATAATACTTTGTATGATAGATACTGTTTAGGTATTTTTCCATAAAAAATGTTTTAGATACGTATGGCAGAAATAGGTGTATCTTAGAATCATCCTTAGCTTTATATTTTTAATCTCAATTTTTTGGTAAAAGGTAAAAAATGAGAGAGTAGTAATATTCTTTGATACTTTTTGTAGAACCTCTTTATTATTTATTGAATAATAAAGACCATTTTGCATATATCAGAATATAAAGATGGTGGTCAGGTTTCTCCTAATGTGCTCTGTGAGCCCTCCACAATTCCTTAACTTTGTTGTACTTTAGTTTCCATATTTACAAAATGAAACCTTTGTTAACTTTGTTTTTTGAGCTCCTACCTTTTTTTTTTTTTTTTTTTTTTAAGTTTATTTTGAGAGAGGGGAGAGAGTATTTGCATGCGCACACGTGGGAGAGGGGCGGCGCAGAGCCCTACATGGGGCTTGAACTCATAAACCAGGAGATCATGACCTGAGCTGTGAGCCTTTTTGATATATCTTTGTGGAGTGAATTTGTTGAAGTAATGATCTTCCTGTTTTCTTTTGGTTTTGTAAACCTAATAAAGGAAGACCATTATCAACCTCCAGAATATGTTTATTTTTTTAATGATTGACTTTGTTCCAACAAAATTCTAGTTGATTTACAAGATGCATATAATAAAACGAGATAAAAAAATTGAAAACATGGATGAAAAAAGCAGAAATTAAAATAGGAAAGTGGCATGGAGTTAGGAGTGAGGTTCCCGAATCAAATTACATGCATGAAGTCCTCCATGGACTTAATTTTATCTCCCACTTCAGTTATTTATTAGTTGTATAACTTTAGCCAAGTTATCAAATGTGTTTAATAGTCATACATACTTGCAGGGTAAGTTGAAGTATGAATAGTAGATGTATTTAGTGTCTAGAACATTATAGGCACCCAGTAGTTTTTTTGCAAAGGGAAGAATAGAAAGACCCGGGTTCAGATTCTGACTTCAGCACCAACTGCCAGCTTTGTCACTTAACAGTTGATTGATTTTGGACGAGGTCATAGTGTAGCGTAGTGTTATAAGTTTGGTCTCTGGAGCCAGACTCTCCCGATTGGAATACATGCTCTACCACTTTCTCATTGTATATCATTGATCTCTTGCCTCAGTTTCAACAGTATAAAATAAATATTTATAAAATGCTTACTTCAAAGTTTTGTAGTGAGGATTAGATATGTTAATAGTTGAAAAATAGAACAATATCTGATACGTAGCACTCATTAGATGTTTTTGTTACTATTACCTGGGCTGAGCCTCACTTTTTTTTTATTTTATTTTTTTAAGTAAGCTCTCCACCCAGTGTGGAGCTTGAACTCTCAACCCTGAGATCAAGAGTTGGCACACCCAGGGCACCTGTGTGGCTCAGTTGGTTAAGCATCCAACTTCATCTCAGGTCATGATCTCATGGTTCGTGGGTTCGAGTCCTGTGTCGGGCTCTACACTATCATTGCAGAGCCTGCTTGGGATTCTCTGTCTCTCTGCCCCTCCCCAACTTGTGCTCTCTCACTTTCTAAATACATACATACATACATACAACATACCTTAAAAAAAATAGTTACACACTCTACAGACTGAGGCAGCCAGGTGCCCTGAGCCTCAGTTTCTTCACTGTAAACTAAAATAGCTCAGAGTTGTTATAAGGAATAATGAGACAGTACTCATAAAGTACTTAGCATAGTGCTTGGCACCTATCACATGCCACTAATCACCATTTTTGTTATACAGTATCTAAAGATGAGTCATGAATTTGGTTCTTAGGTTTCAAGTAGCTAATAGTGAAGAGAGAAAGACAACCATTTAAATGATTCATAGTTTCCAAGGTAGAATAAACCAGTTGTTAAGGAAACAACTACATGCTCTCTAGAGTGCTCTAGAGTTGTGTTGTGGGTTCTCATGGAGAAAACATCTTACAGTGTCTTTAGTAGTATCTTTAAATGTGAACATAGTCAAAATAATTTATAAAAGTGACTCTTTGGGATTCAGGTCAATGTGATACAGGTATTTGGCTCTGTGATGATCTGACTTAATTCAAGGATAGACTTTGAGAAACTAAAGGAATGGATTGACCTTTAGGAATTTATCTACAAATGTTTTTTCTTTATTGTGGTTTTGAAATGGCAGTGAATCAAACTGGCAGTGGTAGGGGATGCTAATACTTTGAATATTCTTTCCTCAAATTCAGGGCTGTTTTGAAATATTTGTGTTCCACTTTGTTAATTTTTAAACTTATATTTGAAAATTTTATTTTATTATATTAAAAAATTTTTTTAAACATTTATTTATTTTTGAGAGACTGAGCACGAGCTGGGGAGGGGCTGAGGGAGAGGCAGACACAGAATCCAAAGTAGGCTTCAGGCTCTGAGCTGTCAGCACAGAGCCAGACGCAGGGCCCGAACCCATGAACTGTGAGATCATGACCTAAGCCGAAGTCGGATGCTTACCAGTTGAGCCACCCAGGAGCTCCATATTTGAAAGTTTTTAAACAATGAATTTATAATTGAGAAATACCAAAGTTGACATTTTATTTTAATACTCTTTTACAGAAGTTGGTATAACAGTTAATTTTTTCTTTGTATTAAAATTTTATTTGTAGCATACTATCCAAAAATAAGAAATTTGGAATATCTTACCTTTGATTACAATTACTTATTTAAAAAAATGTTTAATGTTTATTTTTGAGAGAGAGAGTGCACGTGCATGAAAGCAGGGAAGGGTGGAGAAAGGAAGAGAGAACATCCCAAGCAGGCTCCATGCTGTCCATGCAGAACCCAGTGTGGAGCTCCAAGTCACAAACTGAAATTATGACCTGAACTGAAATCAAGAGTCGGACACTCAACCGACTAAGCCATCCAGGGCCGCCCCCCCCCCCCCCCCCTTATTTACTATTTTAAATGCTCCATCCGTTTTCCCTACCATGACCAAGAAAATAAAAATAAGTAAAAAAATATAATTTTCAGAAAGATACAGGACTAAAAGCAACAAATCTTACCAATGTTATCGGGGGAATGCTTTTAGAATTGAGAAGAAAACAGCCCTTTGGGTTTAAGAGCTAGAAGCTCAGGAGCGCCTGGGTGGCTCTGTTGGTTAAGCTTCCGACTTCCGCTTAAGTCATGATCTCACTGTTGCTGAGTTTGAGCCCTGCATAGGGTTCAGTGCTGACAGTGCAGAGACTGTCTACTCTCTCTCTCTGTCCCTCCCCCTGGTGTGCTCTCATCACTCTCTCTCTCAAAATAAATAAATAAGCTTAAAATAAAAACTAGAAACTCAACTCCACTGTTAGCAGTCTGACATTAAATCTTAGTTTCCTCATCTGCAAAGAAGGGATGCTATAGTAATTCACGCGCTATTTGTTAGAAACAAATTAAATAATTGATGTGAGAGTATTTGAGGAATCCACTGTAAAAATGTAATGTGTGAAATTAGCAGAAATAAGTCATGTGAAACCTAGACATTTTTAAAAGTCAGAACGTTTCCATAATTTGATCATAGGAAAAGTTCCGATGAAAGCAAATTGGACATTAGAGTGCCTTACTATTCTGTATCTAGAAAGGTTGGGTTCTTCTCAAGAGGGAAGCTCTGTCAAGGAAATCTGAATATGTCGATCTTTCTGTTAACAGCTAAATTAACTCAGTAACATACTTTGAGTATAGTTAACATATTTGAAATTTATTGTAAACATATAAACCGAGATGACCATGGCTATTACAACCATATTCTAAAATTTATCTTTTCATATAAATAATATATAGTTTATAAAATATATAATAAGGACACACATATATTTTCTTTCAGAATTCCAGAAAGTAAAATTAGAAGAAAAGGTGTATGATTCTACAGAAATGGACTGCTACAGGTTTAGCGTTCATTGTGTGAAATCCTCATTTACTGTGAATATGCTTTTCATTTGAAAGAAAACTTTCAAGTTTTCTAGATTATAATTCAACCTTTGGTTATTATTGTGATATGGTTCACCTTATAGATCAATTATGGCAGATGTTAAATTTTAGGCTCTTTCTCCTTGCTTCCTGAAAGATTTTAATGTGCCTCTACTAGGTATTTGTTGAGTTTTTTTTGGTTAAATATGAACAGATTTTAATGTTTGCTAAAAAAAAAAAAACATAAATAGAACTAAATACTTACCAAAAAAATAAATAAGAGCCAGTTAACATATATTTTAAAATCAGAAATAGGAGACTATCTCAGACTTGTGGAGTTTCTGTTATGTCTGTAGCACTCAGCTGTGGGGAGTATAAAAATGCATGTCAGAGATGAGAGCCTGCCAGCCAGAGTCTCAGTATTTCATTGACAGAGACATTAGTAATTCTAAAATAAGCTAGACATTTGTCAGTGCTGTAGGCCAATATGATCCAATTTCAATGGGAAATGCATTCTAGACGGAGGAGACGTTATTTCTAACTAGGGACTTTGTAGAGGTTTCTTTGGGAGAGTCAGTGTGATTTTTACTGGGCCTTGAAGAATGGATTGGACTTCAGGAGACAGCTTTGAGGAAGTATTTGGCATTTTAGGCAAGAGAAACTTGAGTCAAGGGCTCAAGTACATGAACGAGTACATCAAGGAAGTACAAGATGTGTTTGGAGAAGGGTGAGCAGAACAGTTTGGCTAGAGTGAATATTGTGGATTGGAGTAGTGGAAGATGAGCTTGAAGTGGTTTGGACCTAGACTGTGGAGGGCTTTCAGTGGCAAGCTTAGAAACCTGGATTTTAGCACATTTTATTTTTGCATTAAATTTTCGTAACACAGCAGTTGTTAGTCCACTTACATTGCTATGGAGTATTTGACAAAAATCAGAGAAGATGCTCCATGTAGTCTCACTTAGAAATTTTTTTCAGTAGCTCAGAATAGAATGATTTAAGCTTCAACTGCTCTGAAGTAAACATTTATTTAGTGTCTGTCGTTGGCTGAACACTGCATTTGGCACTTGTGAAGAGAATGGATCGCCTGTGAGTATCAGTTAATGATACAGTTCTAGAGACAGACCACACATGAAACTGAGGAGTGTTCATAAAGCAGCAGTATCTCACTTGCTTTGTCACTTTAGAATCTTTTACTTTAATTTCCTACTCATGCCGTGTGCTAGCATAAATGTATTTAATGCATTCATTCCAGATAGGTGAAAGGTTAGGCAGCTCTTGGAGAGGCATTTTCTGCCTTGCTCTTTGGAAATGTTATAAACCTCAGGTGAGAGTCATTGGGATGATCCTTGCTACCATCCAGACTGGCAGTATGTGTAGAGTAATCCTGGGTGTAGACAGGAGCCTTGACCATAAGCCATTTCAAGTCTGTGCACACTCTTGTCAGTTCACAAGATCTAGTTCTCAGAGACAAGTTAGTATTACATAACAACAGGATTTTAAAAAGGAGTTAATGGAAAATGATTTTCATAATTATCACAATGGGGTAGGTGATTTGATGAATTAGTTTTCTTATTTACAAGATGAGTGCCCCCCTCCCCCAAAACCCCAAAAAACAAAAAAACAAGATGAGTTGTTTCCATATAATCTCGATAGAATGGGTCTTTTTTTTTCCTTTTGGTACCTCTTTCTGATCTATATGAGGATGACAGTATCTTTTGTGCACTCTCCTAACTGTATGTGTAGTAACAGTGAGGCCCATGTAACATGAGGCCCTTGTAACCTTCAGTGTTTTACAATCTTGGCCTAGAGAAGTCAAAGTGAAGTTGAAGGAATTGCTCCTTCTTGCCTTATGCACCCTGGGCTCTTCTGCCCTGCACCTTTGCTCAGGTTTTCTCCCGTATCTGGAATACCCTTCTCTCCCCTCCCTTTGGCTGTCTCTGAGCTGGTAACTTCAAAGTGCAGTATGTTGCATAGTAATTTCCTCATATTCATAGTTCATTTGTTATATACATACTGTTTTCATGTTGTTCTTAATGATTCCCTTAATGTCTTCTAAAAATTTTTTTCCTTAATTTAAGGTATGATTACTTAGAGTCCTAACTCCCCTTTCCTTTAGGATTAATCAGTTGTTTAAAGTGGAACTTTATGTACGAAAAGTGTAATAAAAACTTGTTGTCATTGTTATAATGGTAATGATTATCACATCTCAATTAATACCATCTGTTTCATCCTTATTTTTTGTTGTGTGGTTCTTAGGTTCAGAATTTAACATTACGCAGCCAGAAGTTGGGTGTATTATCTAGCTCACAGAATGGTCCGCCAAAAAGCACTAGTCAAACTCAGTCATTGACAATTTGTCATAACAAAACAACAGTGACCAGTTCTAAAATCAGCCAACGAGATCCTTCTCCAGAAAGTAATAAGAAAGGAGAAAGTCCAAGTCTGGAATCACGAAGCACAGCTGTCACTCGGACATCAAGTATTCACCAGTTAATAGCACCAGGTAGGATAAAACTTGTTGAAAATAGTTGCATTATTCATACAAAAGATGTCTATTACTTGAACAAGAACAATGCTTTTAAAACATTTTAAAATGTGAATTTCATGAGTTTACAAAAAGTCAGTATTGTAGCTTGAAAAAAGGGAAACCAAAAGAGCCCAACAGCTAAAACAAATTACAATAATAAAATAAACTTTTTTGGTCAGTTAACATTTGATTAACATCTTCATTGTGTGCTGGTCTCCCATTATACTAGTAAAACCAGTAGCTTTTATTTTTTATTTATTTGATTAAAAAAATTTTTTTAACTCTTCTATGGTTAATGTATAGTGTTATATTAGTTTCAGGTGTACAGTGTAGTGATTTGACAATTCTCTTTATCACTGTTTATCAAGATAAGCGTACTCTTAATCTCCATCACCTATTACACTCATCCCCCAATCCACTCCCCTCTGGTAAACCCTTTGTTCACTGTAGTTAAGAATCTGTTTTTTTGGTTTTTTTTCCTTGTTCATTTGTTTCTTAAACTCTACATGTGAAGAATTCATATGGTAGTTGTCTTTCTCTTGTTTCACTTAACATTAAATTCTCTAGCCCTATGTATGTTGTTGCAAATGGCAAGATTTAATTCTTTTTGATGGCTGAGTAATATTCCATTGTATATATCTACACATCTTTATCCATTCGTCTATGGATGGACACTTGGGCTGCATCCATAATTTGGCTATTGTAAATAATGCTGCAAAAACAGGGGTGCATGTATCCTTTTGAATTAGTGTTTTCATATTCTTTGGGTAAATACTCATTAGTGTAATTACTGGATTGTAGGATAGTTCTATTTTTAATTTTTTGAGGAACCTCCATCGTGTTTTCCACAGTGGCTGCACCAGTTTGCATTGCTGTCAACAGTGCAAGAGGGTTCCTTTTTCTCCACATCCTGTCAGTGCTTGTTATTATAAAACCTTCTAGCTTTAAAGAAAAAAAAAAAGATTTGTCTATAGTTTATTTAATATGCTTTAGTGGAACAAAATTAAAACCTCTAAAAAAAAGCACACATATTTTTTGTTTAAAGTTGTCATTAGTGAGTGGAGTTTACCACTTTCCAAAACTAAGGATTTTGTGTAATTATTTCCCTTACCGTGTTGCTTTTTTTCCATCTTTTATTTCATTTCTGAGAGGAAGATGTCAGGCAGTCAGTTAAGTCATTTTCATTCTCATCAACCTTTGAAACCTTCTGCTGTCCACAGATAACTGTTTCACGGTTCTCATGCTGAAAATGTTGGGGCCATCCAGCATGAGTTTCCTTACCATCTCTTCTATTCATCTCAGAATTTATCAGTGTTGAGCTTTGTTCACTTATAATAAGATAAGGAGTTATCTGCTTTCTACTTTAAAGTTAACACTGATTGTGTCATTGATTTGCATCTTTTTTTTTTTTTTTTTTTTTTTTTTTTAACCAGCACCTGACTTTTTCTTGTAGTTGTTACAGCATCTTTTGTTTCCCTCATGCTGGATCCTTTCCTTTGCTTCTCATGCATACTTAGATTTCTCCTATATATATCTGCATATGTTATTTCAATAGCTATTTCAACTATTGTTTATTGAAAGTATGTGTGTGTGTGTGTCATTCACTGGGCTAGACATCACATATGTTTCATTAAAAATCCTCCTGGGGCACCTGGGTGGCTCAGTCAGTTGAGTGTCTGACTTTCGGTTTTGGCTCAGTTCATGATCTCATGGTTTATGGGTTCAAGCCCCTTGCAGGCTCTGTGCTGACAGCTCAGGATCCACTTGGGATTCTCTTTCACTCTCTCTCTCTGCCCCTCCCCTGTGTGCTCATGCCTACTCTCTCTCTCTCTTTCAAAATAAATAAATTAAAAAAAAAAGTTATTTCTAATAAATGTCCTTCTCAAAATAAGTAAATAAACTTAAAAAACCCCTCCTTTGATCAACTTCATCAAGTAAGCGTCTTCTTTCTTTTTAAAACTCTGCATTACTTTTTAAAGATTAATTTTATATTACTGAAGTCTCCTTTTTCTTCACCTAAACCTATTTCTCTTACATCTTTCCTCTGTGTTAATATTGCCAGCATCCTCAGCACCCAACCTCAGTGTCTTGTAATTGTTTGATTCCCCTAGTTAGAAATCTCTCATCACTTTGAACTTGTATAGCATTTTTATGCTTCTTCATGGTCCTTTTTCTTTTATAGTTATTTATATACTTAGCTTTTCCCTAGATAGTAAGCTCTTTGAGAGTAAGATAATAATATTGAGCACTTACATGTCAAGTACTTTACAATTATTAACTCCTTTAATCCTTTTTTCAGATTCACCTTTTCATCCCTTAATCTTGACAGCGATAAATTGTACCTTATAAACACTTTCTACAGTAGATGGACAGTAAATATTTGTTGGATTAATAGTTGATTTTTTTTCCATTTGAATTTTGGAAATTAAGTACAGGCTTTGTTATAATGTATAAATTAATAAATCCATTCATAGTGTAGTGTGGTGTGAATTCTTTTTTATAAACATATGTGTGCTTAGGTGCTGTTCTCTGTATGGCTTGATAACAGGATTTTTGTATTGTACTGTCCAGAGTATTTTCAGCCTCAAACCAGCCTCTGGCCAGTGTTAATAGAGGAGTCAGTGTGGACAAGCAGTGACCCACTGCACTTGAAATGACTGCTTAGGGGACAGTTTTTAGTGACTCTTACAGTTATGATAGATTATAATGAAGGGTGGGTTAGTTTACTACCAAAGAGAATGCTACCTTCAAAGAAAGCTAGGACCTCTTTCAGGGTGAGTTCAAGCAAGGAGATCTACTTTTAGATTTTCAGTCCTACTGAACTCCCAATACCTGGTTCTTTTTTTTTTTTTTTTTTTTTTTTTAAGTTTATTTATTTTGAGAGGGGAGGGAGGGGCAGAGAGAGAGAGAGAGAGAGAGAGAATGAATGCCAAGCAGGCTCTGCACTGTCATTGTGGAGCCTGATGTGGGACTTGAACTCACAAACCCCTGAGATCATTACCTGAGCTGAAATCAAGAGTCCCAATACCTGGTTCTAAGTTGACAATTACTCTTCCCCTTTTTTTTCATTGATAGTGTGATAGTATCCCTATAGTTGCCTTCCTCTGATAGCCAGTATTTTATGTGTGTATGGAGGAGACAGGTAGGCTAAAACCATCAGAGTCTCAGGACAGTTCAATTCCAAATTTAGATCTCTTAACGTGTACTAACCAAACTCCAGTTTCCCATGGTGTTGTTGATTAGAAACAAAACCAATGAAACACCCTCAGCCACAAAAACCTTTGCAGCTACCAAACTTATAAATTCATTCAAGCCTTACACTGCAGTTATGCAAAGTAATTTATATCTCCTGTCTAGGAAACAACTGTATTTTTCCACTCTTAGTTTTTCTGCACTTGTTGGTGGGAAGTTAGTCTGAAATGAAGATTTTTTTCTTTTTTGAGATTCTTGAATTGGTAATTTGTCTTTTTCCTTAGAAAAATGCTTATTCCTATAAGTTGCTTTCAAATATGAGAAAAATCTACTGGTGTCCTAATGCAGTATAGACTAATAATTATTATAATGGACATGGTTATTATTTCTTTATATTTATTTCTAGGGTGCTAAAATCATTTGATTTTTTCCGTCATTTTTTTAAATTAAAAAAAAAATTAAGTTTATTTTTGAGAGAGAGACAGAGAGTGAGTAGGGGAGAGCAGAGACAGAGAGGGATAGAGAAAATCCCAAGCAGACTCTGTACTGTCAGCACAGAGCTGGATATGGGGCTCAAACTCACAAACCGTGAGATCATGACCTGAGTCGAAATCTAGTGAGACGCTTAACTGACTGAGCCACCCAGGCACCCCTCATCATTTCTTTTTGAATGTGTAGTTCTCACTTCATAGTTAATGTATTTTTAATATATAAAATAAAGGTGAACAACAACCACATATCTGAATATTATCATGAACTGTATTCGAGTTCAAGTCTTTATAGCAGTTTTTAGAGCTTTTAGTTTAGAGCTTTCAGTTCCAAACAAAATTTTCTAAACAAAATCAGTTTAGTTGGAAAAAATATATACCACTTTCTGTAGACATGGATTTAATATGTAGTGAAAAGCCTATGCTAGTCTGTTCAGGCTGCCATAAAGGATACCATAGTCTAGGTGGCTTAAACAACAGAAAATTATTTTCTTACAGTTCTGGAGGCTGGAAAACCCAAGGTCAAGGTCTGGCAGTGTTTGGTTTTTGGTGAGAGCTCTCCTCCTGGCTTGCAGATGACTGCCTTCTTGCTGTGTCCTCACATGGCCTTTCATCTGAGTGCCAGGAGAGAGGATATTGAGCTTTTTGATGTTGATGTATATTCTTGTAAAGATTCCACCCTTCTGACCTCATTCAACTTTAATTACTTCCTTAGAGGCCCCATTACCAAATACAGTCACATTAGGGGTTAGGGTCTCAACATACG